>NW_022986479.1:0-39604 GCF_902500255.1 Thalassophryne amazonica
ATCAATCATATTCAATCATTTCATTACAACTCTCTTTCACATAAAGACAATTCATATGATCATATACAAACATTCTCATTCCTTATTATTTATTTCATATTTTACCAACATCTTAATCATTTGATCAGTTGTTTATCAGCAGCTTTTCTTGCCCCACTTGCAACATCTTCTTCACTTCCTCTTTTTCTCTGACTCTGCACTCTTTATGAAAAACAACTCATATAATCATTCATTTCACTTATTCGTAACATACTTTTTCTAATCAACTCTTTATTTTAACTCATTAATACTCCATTTGATCATACTTGTCATGTTAGAATCATTCTTAGACATATTCCCTCGTCTTCACCACCGAGTTCATTCCGTGGGCCTCCCCATTTACAACGGAAAAGTCCGGTATGACCTCACTTACTTCTGGAAGGTACCAAAAACTGTGCAGTTTAATCCAACAGCATGTATATTAATTCCATGGCACGTATTATATTCCAAGATGATAACAAGCTGAAAGCAAGCTTAAAGTCATCTTTCCTGACACCTCCTCCATGACTTGAAGCTCCGCCGATCTTTCTATACTTCCATAAAAACATCCTCGTCGTCATCGACAGGGTGAAGGGTGAGCACTTCTTTTTCATCCACCATCGGAGACAGAACAGGAGGAGCTGGAGTTGAACGACACTCATCCAGCACCACGTACTCCTCTCCGCCCACCTGTAGATTGCCGTCGCCGTCAGAAGGCTCCTCTTCCAGTAGTGGTGATTGTGATGGTAATCCCAACGGAGGCAGATTTGCCTCATATTCCTGAGATGATAATCCATCAGGGAACGATGGTGCTCATGGTGAAGTGGGGGTGACAGGTGTATAACACGATGTAACTGGTGTAGATGGCCGCGGTGATGTATCCTTCGTTCGAGGTGAAGCTTCAGCGAGAATATCCTCAGGCTCGGGCTGTTGAAGGTGTTCATCCAGGAACACCTGTGTGAGGGCCTCCAAACACCAGTTCATTTCCTCGGTTTGCACCCCAACCTCCGCAGTGCGCTGTGGAGGTGAACGTGGAACTGGTGGTAATGAAGGACCAATAGCCACGATCCGGCCATCGGCAAGATGAGCTGTGGAGAATCTTATTCCCGTAGGATACATCCACATTTTGGTAAACACGGGGCAATACATATATCCCTCTGGAGACACTATAGTGTCAGCTCGTATTTGATCAATCAAGAGAGAATGCCAGATCATGTCTGCCTCGATCTCAATTTTTAAGTATGCTTCTGATGGTACCTGGGGCAGAAAAGAAGTATCCTTCCGTCCCACTATTCCCCGTGCCACTTGAACAGGGACGTTGTTGCCATAACACGTCGGGCACCACAGAGTTGGTGTTATCTCCCAAAAGTAGAGCGCTTGTTCCAGGGTGGCTTGACAATGAATACATCTTATATCCCCCTATAGTGTAAGAGGAAACATTAGTCTTTTAACTATTATATTGCAAGCAAGTAGAAGTGTTAGCCGGGATTTATTCAGATGTACGCCAGAGACGCCTCATGATCACCGTAGGAGAGTGGGACTGTGGTGACGTTGTCATTCCCGCTGTAGCTGAAGCAGCCATACGCGAGAAGCAAGCATCATAGGTTGTAAACCATAACAGCAGGAGTAGTTGACTAACCATGGACAGCCAGTATAAAGGTGATAATATTCCCCATCCTAAGGCCCAAATTATGATAAGTCCATGTTTGTAGAGCCAGGGTTTCTTGCGTTGTACGGCTCTAGTTAACGTAGCTATGTACGCCAATAGGGTCAAGGCCATCAAAGCTTCGCACACAATGTCAGCTATCACTGCCGGGGCGTAAAAGATTGCTGTCATATCTATCACCATCCAAACTGTAATTGATGTGTACTGCCATATTCCCCAACAGTCAAACTGGAGAGTAAAGCGACCGAGGACGTGAGTGATGAATAAAGACAACCCTAAGTCACTCTGACCGTAGTGCGGATTGATGATCGCCAATCTGACACATCCATGTAGTAGCGTTACTATTCGCAGTGGTTGTCGTAAGTCCCAACGCCCGACACAGCAGTATAGCAGCCATGCTAACAGTAGTGCAATAAACTCCACTCTACTCACTTTGAAGATGGTGTAATTTACGCCGCCAGTATTGTTGGACATTGTGCTCTCTTATTCTTTTTACTTATCTCCTTAAGTTTGTACGCTGTTATGTAGATGCTTCTTCTTCCTTCACTCCCCCAAGTCAGAATGAACAGGGCGTGTCTCGGCGTCGGGCTTTGTAGGCTTCATCGCTCCTCCCCTAACGGAGGAGGGGCTCCATATCACTGCGTTGTGTGCTCCTCCCACACAAGCGCAGAGCGGCTGCGAAACTTCCTTTTAACAAAACATATCCAATCACTGCAGCAATAATAAGTCCTATTATGATTAACAGATAGGGCCAAAGATATCCAAACAAATGTCCAATCCAACCAGTCACTACTTCAAGACCTTCTTTAATGACTTCTCCGGTCTCTGCAGCGAAAGTGGTGATGATTCCTCCAGCTATTGCATGTGGTATTATGTCTATTACAAATCATTTTCCAGGGTTGTGGCGTAACATAAGGGTTTAGACCGTGGCGATGTATTGATATTTAACCCAATAATTATTACTTTGATCCAAACAGGGGAATACCCAATCTTCAACTTCATATTTCTCCATTCCCCACCACGTGACATCCTTACTACGTCTAACTCCTTCCTGCCATGCTTGAAGGGTCCCCTTAATGGTTGGAATCTGTAACAACTGTGTACAGTTATATACCCATCAATTCCCTGTCTTAATTTGGTCTATGGGACATCGGGGGGATTTACCAGAACCTTCAGCCAAATTATTATGGTATTCTGTCTCATGTAAGCTTCCATAGATTTTATTCGCCACGCATTGATCAATTTTGCTAAAATATTCCTGAGGTACTGACCTTAGCTCATCAGGCTTTGGTAGTTTTTGCACATAGAAGTTTGTTTTATGTGGACCTCGCAAACTATGCCCAGTCCACGTGTATCCCTTTGGAAAATTCCCGTCAAAATGTATCAGTGGAACGCTCCAGACCCACGGAAAGGTGTCATTAAGCCATTCATCATGTTTTGCCTCCTGTTTCTGTTTCCAAGTAATCTTATTTATCAAATCGATGACTGGTGCAAGCACCATGTAATTTTGAGATTTACATCCAATAGGTCGATTCCAATAACATCTATCTAATTTTGCCACTTTTTCTTTTACACAATAATCATGAATCTTCTTCCATCTTTTTTTTAGCCGCATTATCAGTACTTTTAACTTTTGGTTCTAATACTTGCTGGGTATCTTGTGTTGGCGATGTAGGGAGTGGTTTGGTTTTTCCCTGTGTTGGTGATATCTTTGTGGATCCCTCCAATGCTGCTGATGGGAT
Source organism: Thalassophryne amazonica (assembly GCF_902500255.1). NCBI lineage: Eukaryota > Metazoa > Chordata > Actinopteri > Batrachoidiformes > Batrachoididae > Thalassophryne > Thalassophryne amazonica. The sequence continues at coordinate 3,427 of NW_022986479.1, forward strand.
TGCGGTTAGTTCGGAATATGGTATCCCTGCTCCCATGCCGGTAGCGTTGTAGATATTGTATCCACTTTCGGCACTCTGCTGCGGGTGTTGTCACAGGTGAGGTTATAATTACCCCAATGTTTCCAGGTAGGCATTATCATTCTGCAAACATCATGTCTTGGTAATGCTGGAAAAACAGCTTCTCTTTCCCAGTATCCTGCTCGATAGCCCAGCAGTACTCTGCATCCCCATGAGCAATACCAGGCTGGCTCGCCAGGTTCAGGTCTTATCCAAGTGCAGCCTACTTCTCTTCGCTCTCTTTGTTTTAACCATAAGATGGTTGCCACGATAATCTCTTGATCCCTCACTTGTAGGTTTTGAAGGATGTCTGCTCCGGTGGTCAGGTTGTAATTGGTGGTGACGGTTGGAAATTCCCCACTGTCATTCAAGTATTGCAGCCACTCATTCTTTAGCATCTGCTGGGTTAGGTTCTTCATCTTTGCCCATTTCTCTGTAGAATTCTGGTCCCATATCATGTAGATGTTTCTTGATTCAACTCCCCAACATGTCTGTTGGAAAGTTTTAGTTGTTGCATACTGGACCCTGATATGGGTTAAGGTCCAGGGCGTACTACCATAGTAGTACAGGATAGCTAGAAGTACAGCAACGCCGACTAATAATGCTATAACTCTAGCCATCCAACTCCAACTTTGGAGGCACTTTTTCTTTCGCGGCTGGCTTTATTGCTGCTGCTTTCTTCCAACATTTTCGTAGTAGAATTCACTTGGTACTGGTGGCAGCGGCTCCAGCTTTTGGGGTCGTTGCAGTAGTGGCATTTCTATGCCAAACTCCTCTTCTCTTGGTCTTTCATTGGTTCTTTGAGGTTGCGTGGTGATCACGCTGTCTTCCCGTGGTCCTTCCATCTCGGAGATAGATGATCTTAGGTGCTATTGTTTGTCTCGTGTTCCCAACAGAAACGCTTGATGCTCTGGTGGTTGGCTCTCACTGCGGTATTGTATCACTTCCTGTTCCGGAGCACAGCGGTGTTTTGCTGTATCGGTTAGCTGTTTAATCTGCGCAGTTAGATTGATCTAGTTACCTAGGTAACGATTTGTTTCACAGTGTAATCTTCACGTGCCTTAACTAAAGCACTCCCTCTGCTGAATCACCTCTAAATTATTTACACATTAATCACTTTGTGTGTTTGTAGGAATCCCCTAGCTTAGCGCAGCTACTAGCTCTTAGCCAGTTTAGCATGGCGGCTTCTCCTGTCTCTCCCGCACTTTTCTGCTCTGGGTGTGAAATGTTTAGTTATTCCTCGGCCTCCTTTAGCAGTAATGGTACTTGTAATAAGTGTAGCTTATTCGTAGCTTTGGAGGCCAGGCTGGGCGAATTGGAGACTCGGCTCCGCACCATGGAAAATTCTACAGCTAGCCAGGCCCCTGTAGTCGGTGCGGACCAAGGTAGCTTAGCCGCCGTTAGTTTCCTTCTGGCAGATCCCGAGCAGCCGGGAAAGCAGGCCGACTGGGTGACTGTGAGGAGGAAGCGTAGTTCTAAACAGAAGCCCCGTGTACACCGCCAACCCGTTCACATTTCTAACTGTTATTCCCCACTCGGCGACACACCCGCCGCGGATCAAACTCTGGTTATTGGCGACTCTGTTTTGAGAAATGTGAAGTTAGCGACACCAGCAACCATAGTCAATTGTCTTCCGGGGGCCAGAGCAGGCGACACTGAAGGAAATTTGAAACTGCTGGCTAAGGCTAAGCATAAATTTGGTAAGATTGTAATTCACGTCGGCAGTAATGACACCCGGTTACGCCAATCGGAGGTCACTAAAATTAACATTGAATCGGTGTGTAACTTTGCAAAAACAATGTCGGACTCTGTAGTTTTCTCTGGGCCCCTCCCCAATCGGACCGGGAGTGACATGTTTAGCCGCATGTTCTCCTTGAATTGCTGGCTGTCTGAGTGGTGTCCAAAAAATGAGGTTGGCTTCATAGATAATTGGCAAAGCTTCTGGGGAAAACCTGGTCTTGTTAGGAGAGACGGCATCCATCCCACTTTGGATGGAGCAGCTCTCATTTCTAGAAATCTGGCCAATTTTCTTAAATCCTCCAAACCGTGACTATCCAGGGTTGGGACCAGGAAGCAGAGTTGTAGTCTTACATACCTCTCTGCAGCTTCTCTCCCCCAGAAAAACCCTCATTACCCCATCCCCGTAGAGATGGTGCCTGCTCCCAGACCACCAATAACCAGCAAAAATCTTTTTAAGCATAAAAATTCAAAAAGAAAAAATAATATAGCACCTTCAACTGCACCACAGACCAAAACAGTTAAATGTGGTCTATTAAACATTAGGTCTCTCTCTTCTAAGTCCCTGTTGGTAAATGATATAATAATTGATCAACATAATGATTTATTCTGCCTTACAGAAACCTGGTTACAGCAGGATGAATATGTTAGTTTAAATGAGTCAACACCCCCGAGTCACACTAACTGCCAGAATGCTCGTAGCACGGGCCGAGGCGGAGGATTAGCAGCAATCTTCCATTCCAGCTTATTAATTACTCAAAAACCCAGACAGAGCTTTAATTCATTTGAAAGCTTGACTCTTAGTTTTGTCCATCCAAATTGGAAGTCCCAAAAACCAGTTTTATTTGTTATTATCTATCGTCCACCTGGTCGTTACTGTGAGTTTCTCTGTGAATTTTCAGACCTTTTGTCTGACTTAGTGCTTAGCTCAGATAAGATAATTATAGTGGGCGATTTTAACATCCACACATCTGCAGAGGAATGGTCTATTTGAAGAGTTTCAGTCAGGTTTTAGAATTCATCATAGTACAGAAACAGCATTAGTGAAGGTTACAAATGATCTTCTTATGGCCTCAGACAGTGGACTCATCTCTGTGCTTGTTCTGTTAGACCTCAGTGCTGCTTTTGCATAAAATTTTATTACAGAGATTAGAGCATGCCATAGGTATTAAAGGCACTGTGCTGTGGTGGTTTGAATCATATTTATCTAATAGATTACAATTTGTTCATGTAAATGGGGAATCTTCTTCACAGACTAAGGTTAATTATGGAGTTCCACAAGGTTCTGTGCTAGGACCAATTTTATTCACTTTATACATGCTTCCCTTAGGCAGTATTATTAGACGGCATTGCTATGCAGATGATACCCAGCTTTATCTATCCATGAAGCCAGAGGACACACACCAATTAGCTAAACTGCAGGATTGTCTTACAGACATAAAGACATGGATGACCTCTAATTTCTTGCTTTTAAACTCAGATAAAACTGAAGTTATTGTACTTGGCCCCACAAATCTTAGAAACATGGTGTCTAACCAGATCCTTACTCTGGATGGCATTACCCTGACCTCTAGTAATACTGTGAGAAATCTTGGAGTCATTTTTGATCAGGATATGTCATTCAAAGCGCATATTAAACAAATATGTAGGACTGCTTTTTTGCATTTACACAATATCTGTAAAATTAGAAAGGTCTTGTCTCAGAGTGATGCTGAAAAACTAATTCATGCATTTATTTCCTCTAGGCTGGACTATTGTAATTCATTATTATCAGGTTGTCCTAAAAGTTCCCTGAAAAGCCTTCAGTTAATTCAAAATGCTGCAGCTAGAGTACTAACGGGGACTAGAAGGAGAGAGCATATCTCACCCATATTGGCCTCTCTTCATTGGCTTCCTGTTAATTCTAGAATAGAATTTAAAATTCTTCTTCTTACTTATAAGGTTTTGAATAATTAGGTCCCATCTTATCTTAGGGACCTCATAGTACCATATCACCCCAATAGGCTCCTCTCCTGTGGAACCAGCTCCCAATTCAGATCAGGGAGACAGACACCCTCTCTACTTTTAAGATTAGGCTTAAAACTTTCCTTTTTGCTAAAGCTTATAGTTAGGGCTGGATCAGGTGACCCTGAACCATCCCTTAGTTATGCTGCTATAGACTTAGACTGCTGGGGGGTTCTCTCTGCTCCCCTCCACAGCATGTCTTTTTCCTGGTTCTCTCCCTCAGCCCCAACCAGTCCCAGCAGAAGACTGCCCCTCCCTAAGCCTGGTTCTGCTGGAGGTTTCTTCCTGTTAAAAGGGAGTTTTGACCGTTGGGGTTTTTACGTAATTATTGTATGGCCTTGCCTTACAATATAAGGCGCCTTGGGGCAACTGTTTGTTGTGATTTGGCGCTATATAAATAAAATTGATTGATTGATTGATTGATGCTCGTTGCTGAAGAAGGGTGACTAACAAGGGAGATGGCCATGGGAGTCTAATATCTAGTCCTCGCCACGCCCATTTCCAAGTGACGACTGTCACCTCCTTCATTTCAGGCGGTGGTCCCTGGGGTGTGTAGAAACACTGTGAAGATGCAGGATTCAATTCTCTACGTAGGTGCAAGATATCCTCATAGGCGTCCCAATAAGCCGTTCCACTGTAGACATACTGCACCATCACAGAGTACAGAGGAGTCAATCTCTGGAATAGTCCTCTTCCTGACTTTATGCTAAGTCGTATCAGTATAGCCCTTGGGGGTTGCCAAAGCCCCACTAGTACTCTGGTTCGCCATCCACTTCTAATAGGTGGGAGACTTCCGCCTTTCTCGATGTCAAGGTACTGTACTGTCGTACATATTGGCAAAGTTTGGTTCTCAATCAAATAAAAAGTTGAACGTGCCTCTTGTAGTTGAAGTCTTTTAAACATATAGGGACTACTGTTCCAGATCTGGAAAGATCCAAGCCAAATATCCACATACACTCCCTGTAATGGATCAACATAATTAGGTCCCCACCTTATTTTAAACCTGTAGCCCCTTTTTGTACATACACTACGTTCAAGATGCAGGGGTATGAGTCTGGACACCGGGGAATTGGGTAAAACTTCCATCCGACCCCAGGGTAATACCAGTGTTGTCCAACTTTGTCCACGATAGCTTCCAGAGGAGCATATAATCCAGGCCCTGCAAGGTCAGCAGTCCTTTTATACGAATCATTATCTACAAAGTATCCTCCTGTTCCCAGCACCCATCCTTTCTCTTTGTAATCCTTTTGTGGCCAGTTTAAACATATTTTCTTGTAGGGTAATTCCAAGTATGGTGTAAGTCCTCCATGCCCGGATCGTAGACTATTTACATTATTTTCATCTAGTTTGAAGGTCCGCAGCATGATTCAGAGTGAGTTGTCACTCCGCCATCGGTCTCCTTCTCTTTCTCCCAAGATGCACCACTATAGGGAGTAATTGTTGTCTCTTACAGAGATGAGTGTAGATGGGAGATGGGTGCTTAAGCTCTGAATCCATTCCTTTCCACGCCCACTTCCACATCGTAACAATTATCCTGTCAGGTTTAGGGAGGGGTCCTTCAGGGATCCTCTGTACCTGATGTGGGGGTACATAGTTCCATAGATCTTGCCAATGCTGCCAAAACAGTTTTGCAGAATACCTGGTCTGTGATAAGGCTAGATAAAGGGGAACTATAGGCTTCTCTTCTTGATCCTTAGGCTCAGTTTGAAGCTGAATCTTCCTTGCTTGACAACAGTTCCAGACTCCTTTTTTGTACAGGCAGAAGAAGTCTTGATTTACAAAAATTGTTGGTACGGTTGGGGGTAGGCAGCTCATACAGGCCCGGGGTTGATCGATAACTCTCAAATTTAATGTCTGGTTATCTAAAATGTGATATCTTGGGTCTTGCAGTCGTCTGTACATTTGACGTCGCATGTTGGGGCTTGTCGTCCAGCTCAAGCACTGGTTAAGGTATATTTCAACATAGACTCCTTGGAGTGGCTCAACGTAATTAATCCCCCACCTCAATGTGAATCTCAGGTCTTTGAGTTGTAGGTAAACCACATTTAATATCCAGGGGTAGGTGTTTGGACATCTTGGAACCGATTGGGGTATTCTTCGGCGTCCTATTATGTACCAATGCCGCAGACTTTCCTCGCTAAGCACTCGTTCAGCAAGTAATTTTTGTCCTGTTGTCTCTGTTAAGTCGGCATCTCTTTTATATTCATAATTTGAGACATAAAATCCGTTAGATGCTAATTCCCAATCTTCTTCATCAAAATCTTTTTCTGGCCAATTTATGTATAGTTTCTCAGCACCAATGCCACATTGTATATAGGGTCCAAGTCTTCCTCGATTATTAATAATGGGTACTCTATTTACATCTGGTCCTTGCGACATTTTGCAAACAGCCGCTTGTCTTTGATCTTCTTTCTTATCCCGCAGAAAATGGACGGAAACATCCAGCGACTCTGAGGCTTTCCTGATTTTTCCTCACCTTGAGTCGGTTGGGGTAACGACTGTTGCTGTTCCTCCAGGAGGTCAACATGTGCCCCGACAGAGTAAACCCCCACATAGGGGACCAACACCATCAGCACTGTGAGCCGCACCTTAAGTGTTTGGTCCGGCCTACTAGGAGTGTCCGCTCTGCTAGCCACTCCCCCCATAGATTGTATCCTCCTCTTTCTCACCCATTCTTCAGGTGTCACATGGTACTCAGCTCACTTCTTCTTCAGTTTTGCCGCTTTATTTTCCCAGGCGTCTAGTCCAGTGGTAAAATAATACATGAGGGTTTCTCTGCCCCCTTTTTCTTGTGGCACCTCTTCTGCATCTTCCAGTGGAATTTCTGGATTTTTTAGAACTTCTTCCATCAATTTGGCCCAAATTGTCAGTTCCCAAGGGCCGATCCATCCTTCTTCTTGGGCTTTTTGCTGTTGATCATCGGTCAGTCCTCCCATCATGTCTGTATATCCGGGTCGCTCCGGATCTCTATACACTCTGAACACCAGTGGATTTGCACTGTGTCTATTGGAAGGTCATAAGTTTGCCCATACTCTGGACCATGGGACCAACTTTGATGTATAGCTTTACGCAACAAAGATGGCTTTCGCTCACCACCTCCTGCAGCTTGGTCACTTCCTCCTGCTCTAGTTGTTTCCAACATCAAATAGACACTTGGTGCCGTTGGACTCACGTCACCGCTGCCTTGATTCCCTTCAGCTTGATCAAGTGCAACTGTTGCTGCAGGATTAGCCCAACAGGCTTCATCGGTGTGAAAGGTCCTCAGGGGGTCCAAAAACCTTCTCACTTGCCATTCTTCTGCTCTTGCCACATGCAGTAGTCTTCCCATATGAGTTTTTGCTTTACACACCAGGCAGTACTCGATCGCATGTCCATTCCAATAGCATGAGCACACCTGCATATCCACATTGTCTCCACGTATCTCCCACTGGGTGTAAAAGACCATTCTTGGCAACTGGGCTAGTCGGCATAACCCACATACTAGTGCATCCAAAACCTTCACCAGCTTGTGAAGTATTTGCTTGAACTCATGTTTTGCCCCACTTGGAATTGGGGGTTTTCTAACCCCAGGTCCCGACCATTGGACCGTCAGTGGTACTTCTTCGTGGCAAATCACACAGTGATTCTCAACTTTTTTCCATTGTAATATCTCCTTTTCATAAGATAAAAATCCTTTCTTTGCATGATATAGTTTCGTCAGGGCTCTGCCTGCCCAGAGGCCAGTTTTTGTTCTTCTTAAGGCAACCACCCCATTGACAGTGGCCACTCTGACGAAGGGTGGAAGATCTTGGGTGTTTTTGGCTATGTTTAGCTCCTGGTTTCATCTAGTTAGGAGTTGGCTTCAGCTGCTCTACTCCTTGGATTCCCTTCTTCTTCAATTCTACTGTGTTGCTGTCCAGTACTTCACTACTGTATCTGTGGTCTCATACTTAGGTTTAACAGCAGTGTTGGTTAGGTGATCTCAAGCTCTCACCCACACCTTCTGCCCAACCTTAAATGGGATCTTTGGTTCTGGTTCTCCGTCCCTTTTAGTCTGACTCCGCCCCACTTCCGGTGTCGAAAATGGGCATTGGTTCAGTTCTTGCGAAGGGGTGGGCCTGCCGGCACGATGGCGGTCATTCAGGGCCTGTCCAATTTCCAGGGCCTTAGTACTCCATTCCCTCATGTTAGCATTCTTCCCAATCCAGTTTTTCACCAGTCCAATAGCCCTTTCCATGACTCCATTTGCTTGAGGGGTGTATGGGGGCGAGTAAATTTTCATTACTCCATTTTCCTGGCACCACTGGTTGACCTGAGCATTACGGAAATGTGTCCCATTGTCCGTTCTCAGCTCCCTACGTATCCCCAGATTTGAACACACTTGATCCAACATGCTGATTACACTGCTGCCGTTGGCTTTTCTCACAGGCTTAACAGTCACATAGCCCGACATAGAGTCCACAAGCACCAACAGATACTTTTCTCCTTTCTTACCGGTTACCCCCATGGGCCCGGCAACATCCATGCATACTGATCCCCATGGAACAGTACTCTTTATGGTGAAACCATCCACCCTTTGTCCTCATCGTCCTGCATTGTATCGACCACATACTTCACAGTCTTTGAGGACTCGGCAGACTTGGTTTCTCGGAATCCAAAGTTGCAGCTTCTCCAGCTCCTTCCGTGTGGGAATGGTGCCTGCATGGCCAAGCACTTCATGTACGGCCAGCACCACCTCTTTCACGGACTCTTTTGGAACTACCCTTCCCTTGGGTGTCTGTTCCCACTTCTCGATCCCGACAACGACGACTGCACATAGCGGTCCACTTCTTCGTTCCCACTCCAATGTGCTCCTTCTTTTACATGGGCCTTCTGATGTACCACATCTAAGTCCATTGTTAGCCTCAACTCGGCTATTTTCCTCCACAAATCCATATGAGCTACAGGCTTCCCCTTAACTCCCTCAAATCCATTTTCTTCCCAAATGGATAAGTCCTCTTTCAGGGCTTGTGCGCAGTAATGACTGTCTGTAACCACTTTAGCCCTTTTTACTCTCCTCTTGTTTAACTCCAAGAGTCCTTCCAGTATTGCTGTAACTTCTCCGGCTTGGGCACTCCCTGGCGTTTGACCTTTTTGATGATATTTCTCCTTATCTTGATACTTCAGAATATAGCCCCAATAAGCTATATTGTCTGTACCCTTTTTCGACCCATCAGTGTACGTAGTCCAGTCGTATGGCTCCATAGGGAGTTGCCTCTCCTTCTGCAACTTTTTTGTCGCCGACTGTTTTGGGGCAACTGTTTGTTGTGATTTGGCGCTATATAAAAAAAAAATTGATTGATTGATTGATTGATTGGCCCAATTTCCAGCTCAGGGTCTAGCAGGATGTCCTCCCACCTTCCCCATCTGGCATTTGTGGCTTTAGTACTCTCAATAGTTCCTTTCCTTAGGAACCGGTGGACTTGGCTTTGAGTGATAACTTTTATTCCCTGACCTTGTGCAAGTTCTTTTAACGCACTCCAATATCTAGCCAGGACTGCCAGTTCTTTTTCTTCCGGTGGATATTTTCTCTCAATCAAAGACAGAGTATAGCTCCACAAAGTTACCATACCCCCTCCTTCGTTGCTCACTTTTACCATCGAATCCTCCTCTTCACAGCTTATTTCGGCCAGCAGACGAGTAGTCAGACTACGGGGCTCCAGCCTAACTGCATCTTGAATGGCTTTCTTTAGCTTTTCCAAGCAATCCTGATCTGTAGCTGTCCAAATCCATTGCTTTTGCTAATGGGGCTTTGCGTATCTCTGATAGTGTGGAACGTGATCTCTCACATAGTTACATAATCCCAATATTTTCTGTAGGTCATTCTCAGATTGTGGTGGTTTAACCTGACTCAATTTTTCTCGGTATACTTCTGAGAGTCCCAGGTCTGATGATACCTGGAATCCCAAATAGTTAACCTTGAATTGTCCAAACTGACATTTCTTCAGGTTGAGTTTTAATCCAGCTTCTGTGAGCTTCTGAATCACCTTTTGCAGCTGCATTAGGTGTTCATTTTCATCATCATCTGCGATAAACACATCATCGATATAGACTGTTACTCCCAGATCTTTTAATATTTCCATTACTGCTGCTTGGAACACATTTGGTGAATTTCTGTATCCCTGCGGGAGTCGTTGCCACACATAACTTTTCCCTTTATGTGTGAATGCTGTTTTCCCTTGTGACTGTTTTGCTAATCGCAGGGAAAAGAATCCATTTGCCAGATCAATGCATGATTTGTATCTCTTAATTTGGAGCGTTTTCAGTGCTCCTTGGGGATTTATCAAACTCGCTCTATTGGCTATTGTTCGTCGATTGAGAGCCTTGAAGTTGATTACTGGTCTCCAGCCTCCTTCTGCCGACTCTGGCTTCTTAACTGCTTGGATGGGGCTGTTAATGATCAGATTCAATACCACTGGAATGATCCCCAAAGCTTCCAATTCTTTTACTATTTTATCCATTTCCTCAACCGCTCCAGGGTTCAAGGGATATTGTCGCACTGGTGGATGTACTCCTCCTTCGATGACATGAATGTATTTAGCCCCCAAATCTCCACAATCATTTTTAAATCGTGCTACTTTAGCTTTGGAGATAATTTCCCTCAATTTTTCTTTCCCTGCTTCAGAGAAATCACTTTCTACAATCTTTTCTTCTGTGACAGCTGGTACATCCACTTCTTTGTACCAGCTTACCGGACTCTTTCCAATTGGAGTCATATCCATTCGTATGACCTTTGCCTGTAATTTTTTCACTCGTCGTCTTATTAGATTTCGAAGGCTTTTGGGCCGATGCAATTCTCTCAAATCCTTGACTGTTATCAAATTAAAGGGGCCTTTTATCCAAACTACCCCTTTCCATATTCCAAATGGTCTTTTCTCCGTTGCCGCATTCGCATACTGGATCAGTAGGTATCCCTTGGTCTCGAGACTTCTGCGGGTCATGGACACCTCTGCTCCCATGTCCACCAGGTACGGTTCTCCATCCACATTAGTGTAGATATTGTCCCCCTCCCAGTAGGCATGGTCTAGCGTGACCCGCGCCTCCAAAGCCATTACTTCTTCTGCCCTCCAGCCGCCGCTGAGGCTTGGCGGACTTCCTGGAGGGCTTTCCTTTGTTCTGGAGTTAATTTGTCATACTCCTCTTTAGGGAGATAGCCACCACTACGAGGTGCAGGTGTAGGTTGCGATTGTGGTGGACCTCTCGGCCGAGAGCTCCATTGTCCAGCTGGAGGCCTTTGATTATTCCTCTGTGGTGTTTGATGCGGCTGAGGAGGTGGTGGTTTAGGCTCTGAATTTCTTTTCTCCACTCCCACCGGTTTTTGTCCTGATCTCGGTGTGCTCTCCTTCTTTCTCTTTTCTTCATAGAACTGCTGCTCCAAATCCCAGCTCTTCACCACCGCGTCCATTTGTGGGACTGTAGTGCCGTCTATGGGCATTTTCACAAAGGTTATCTCCCCTCTTCTTCCCTTAGTGACCTCTCTCAGTGCCCTAACATAGCGTTGTGGCAAAATCGTCTGTTTTAGCCCATGCCAAACTTGAACTAATGTTTGACCTTTGTCTAGTCCAGCTTTAGCTCGAGCAATATGGGAATCTTCATCATTGGGATCTTCCAACACTAACCTGGCATAATGGTTTCGTGCTGGTTCACCCCGACTGATGGGTTGACTGGTAACTTGGGCCAGCCACATAGATTTACCCTCTTCGCTGTTAGAAGCTCTGTCAATAAGGGGCCACACTTCTTTCAAATAGTCCTTTAGGTCCTCACTTGGTTCTTTCTCTCTCACCAGCATCTTTAATTTCTTGAATTCCCGGAATTCCCTGCCATCTGCTTGAGTTTCAGCTTGAATTGCTGGCAGACTTTGCTCTCTAGATCCAGCAGGAAAGTCCTGATTTGGGAGGCTCGCTTGTAATCCTGACGATGGTGGAATTGTTTCTCCCTCATCATCCAGATTTTCTTCATTAATTTCTCTCAACACTTGCCGTGACCAGTGTAAAGCTGCTGTTTTTAGTTGTCCAGTGACTGCTGTACACCTCTGGGTTGAACTGGCAGGATACAGCTCATACCCTGTTGATGAGGGAGGCAGGTCTTGGATACAACAAACATATTTTCTTCCTACATTAACAGGACGTCCTCCGGGCACAAACCTCAGCTTTTTACCGATCAGTTCTCCAGGCATGAACCATGCTCTGTCTGACTGGTGGGATGATAAATGTGAGTATGTGTTTCCCTCTCGAACTGTCTTGACTGCTGTGAGGGTGTGGCAGGAGGAGCTTTACTGTCTTTCAGGACACCTAAGTTGGTAGAGTTTGAGACTGACTTTTTACCAACAAAGTGTCACACTTATGCTTTCTGGTAGGGTTAAAGGCGTCAAAGTGGTCAGAGGCTTTTGGTGTGGCCTTGTCTCCTGTGGGGTGCTGGTGAAGCCTGTACAAACCACCTAGTAAACAAACAAATGGGGGACATCTAGTGGTGGTTTGTACATGGGCTTCTGGCTACAAACAGGTATCTGACACAGCTGGATCCAAGTGATGAAGGGATCTGACTTTTTGTCCACTTAGGGAACTGTTCATCATGATTTTGCACAGTGTCACCGGTTGCCATGGCTGTTTGGGTTGTTGGGAAGGTGGTTTCATGGGTTTGGCTTGATGTTTACCATGGACTTGTTTATTTTTTGTCCCAAATATGGTGCACAACAAAGGACATTCATTACATGTTTTAATCAACCTGTTCTGTGGACTTGGCAAACTGGCCATCTGGAAGACTCAAAAGAACTGTGTTGACCCTGAGTCTATGCTGAAGGGACTCTTAGCAACCTGTATCAGGGTGGATTTTCAGTTCTATAATCTCATAGACAATGTGAACACCTTTAGAGACACATGGTGTGCTCCGTCTCTGACCTCTGTCTTCTGCATTCATGTTGATGGACACACAAAAAATGGAAGTGCTGTGAATAAGTTGCAGTTAAATAAAGCAATGTTTTTAAATTTAATTCTCTCTCTCTCTCTCTCTCTCTCTCTTGCTATCAGACAGGTCGATACACGATAAAGCAAAAAGAGGACTGTGAAAACTCTGAAGACAAACACTCGAAAGAGGCACAAGACACAACAATCTTGTGAGAGAGGAAGAAGGTGTGACTAATATGATCAGGGTAAATGCACCACAGGTGTGCGAGAAAAGATCTAGAAAGCAGTGTGGCCCACAGGAAGGGCAGGCAGGAGGGACACGCCCAACACCAAACAACACAAAAGAAATCCAGTCACCAAACCCCTGTGCAAAAACTAACAGCATACACAAAATAGTAAATAATAAACCCCCACAGACCCAATCATGACACTTTCCTTCTCTCTCAGTGTGCACAGTGTAACAGTGAGGAAATATGACGGCAAACCACTAAAAATCCAGCATATATATCAAAGAAGGGCAGATCTCTGTGGAAATGTGATGTCATCTGTAGGGCACAAACTGCATGGGAGGCACCAACATGCAGAAGGGCCACTCAAGTGGTTACACAGAATAGTGTTTTCACGACACCTCTGTGGAAAGGGGGCCTTAAAGATCCACTTTTGTAGCCATTTTTAGGACATTTTTGCATATAATAATAATAATAATAATAATAATAATAATAATAACCAGATTCTTATACCTAGAATTTTTATTTTATTATTAGTAATTTTGCCTAAAACTCAATCAATCAATCAGTCAACTTTTTTTTTATATAGCGCCAAATCACAACAAACAGTTGCCCCAAGGCGCTTTATATTGTAAGGCAAGGCCATACAATAATTATGAAAAACCCCAACGGTCAAAACGACCCCCTGTGAGCAAGCACTTGGCAACAGTGGGAAGGAAAAACTCCCTCTTAACAGGAAGAAACCTCCAGCAGAACCAGGATCAGGGAGGGGCAGTCTTCTGCTGAGACTGGTTGGGGCTGAGGGAAAGAACCAGGAAAAAGACATGCTGTGGAGGGGGGCAGAGATCGATCACTAATGATTAAATGCGGAGTGATGCATACAGAGCAAAAAGAGAAAGAAACAGTGCATCATGGGAACCCCCCCACAGTCTACGTCTAAAGCAGCATAACCAAGGGATAGTCCAGGGTCACCCGATCCAGCCCTAACTATAAGCCTTAGCGAAAAGGAAAGTTTTAAGCCTAATCTTAAAAGTAGAGAGGGTATCTGTCTCCCTGATCTGAATTGGGAGCTGGTTCCACAGGAAAGGAGCCTGAAAGCTGAAGGCTCTGCCTCCCATTCTACTCTTACAAACCCTAGGAACTACAAGTAAGCCTGCAGTCTGAGAGCGAAGCGCTCTATTAGGGTGATATGGTACTACGAGGTCCCTGAGATAAGATGGGACCTGATTATTCAAAACCATATAAGTAAGAAGAAGAATTTTAAATTCTATTCTAGAATTAACAGGAAGCCAATGAAGAGAGGCCAACACGGGTGAGATATGCTCTCTCCTGCTAGTCCCCGTCAGTACTCTAGCTGCAGCATTTTGAATTAACTGAAGGCTTTTTAGGGAACCTTTAGGACAACCTGATAATAAAGAATTACAATAGTCCAGCCTAGAGGAAATAAATGCATGAATTAGTTTTTCAGCATCACTCTGAGACAAGACCTTTCTGATTTTAGAGATATTGCGTAAATGCAAAAAGGCAGTCCTACATATTTGTTTAATATGCGCTTTGAATGACATATCCTGATCAAAAATGACTCCAAGATTTCTCACAGTATTACTAGAGGTCAGGGAAATGCCATCCAGAGTAAAGATCTGGTTAGACACCATGCTTCTAAGATTTGTGGGGCCAAGTACAATAACTTCAGTTTTATCTGAGTTTAAAAGCAGGAAATTAGAGGTCATCCATGTCTTTATGTCTGTAAGACAATCCTGCAGTTTAGCTAATTGGTGTGTGTCCTCTGGCTTCATGGATAGATAAAGCTGGGTATCATCTGCGTAACAATGAAAATTTAAGCAATACCGTCTAATAATACTGCCTAAGGGAAGCATGTATAAAGTGAATAAAATTGGTCCTAGCACAGAACCTTGTGGAACTCCATAATTAACTTTAGTCTGTGAAGAAGATTCCCCATTTACATGAACAAACTGTAATCTATTAGACAAATATGATTCAAACCACCGCAGCGCAGTGCCTTTAATACCTATGACATGCTCTAATCTCTGTAATAAAATTTTATGGTCAACAGTATCAAAAGCAGCACTGAGGTCCAACAGAACAAGCACAGAGATAAGTCCACTGTCCGAAGCCATAAGAAGATCATTTGTAACCTTCACTAATGCTGTTTCTGTACTATGATGAATTCTAAAACCTGACTGAACCTCTTCAAATAGACCATTCCTCTGCAGGTGATCAGTTAGCTGTTTTACAACTACCCTCTCAAGAATCTTTGAGAGAAAAGGAAGGTTGGAGATTGGCCTATAATTAGCTAAAATAGCTGGGTCAAGTGATGGCTTTTTAAGTAATGGTTTAATTACTGCCACCTTAAAAGCCTGTGGTACATAGCCAACTAACAAAGATAAGTTGATCATATTTAAGATTGAAGCATTAAATAATGGTAGGACTTCCTTGAGCAGCCTGGCAGGAATGGGGTCTAATAAACATGTTGATGGTTTGGATGAAGTAACTAATGAAAATAACTCAGACAGAACAATCGGAGAGAAAGAGTCTAACCAAATACCGGCATCACTGAAAGCAGCCAAAGATAACGATACATCTTTGGGATGGTTATGAGTAATTTTTTCTCTAATAGTCAAAATTTTGTTAGCAAAGAAAGTCATGAAGTCATTACTAGTTAAAGTTAATGGAATACTCAGCTCAATAGAGCTCTGACTCTTTGTCAGCCTGGCTACAGTGCTGAAAAGAAACCTGGGGTTGTTCTTATTTTCTTCAATTAGTGATGAGTAGAAAGATGTCCCAGCTTTACGGAGGGCTTTTTTATAGAGCAACAGACTCTTTTTCCAGGCTAAGTGAAGATCTTCTAAATTAGTGAGACGCCATTTCCTCTCCAACTTACGGGTTATCTGCTTTAAGCTACGAGTTTGTGAGTTATACCACGGAGTCAGACACTTCTGATTTAAAGCTCTCTTTTTCAGAGGAGCTACAGCATCCAAAGTTGTCTTCAATGAGGATGTAAAACTATTGACGAGATACTCTAACTCCCTTACAGAGTTTAGGTAGCTACTCTGCTCTGTGTTGGTATATGACAATAGAGAACATAAAGAAGGAATCATATCCTTAAACCTAGTTACAGCGCTTTCTGAAAGACTTCTAGTGTAATGAAACTTATTCCCCACTGCTGGGTAGTCCATCAGAGTAAATGTAAATGTTATTAAAAAATGATCAGACAGAAGGGAGTTTTCAGGGAATACTGTTAAGTCTTCTATTTCCATACCATAAGTCAAAACAAGATCTAAGATATGATTAAAGTGGTGGGTGGACTCATTTACTTTTTGAGCAAAGCCAATAGAGTCTAATAATAGATTAAATGCAGTGTTGAGGCTGTCATTCTCAGCATCTGTGTGGATGTTAAAATCGCCCACTATAAGTATCTTATCTGAGCTAAGCACTAAGTCAGACAGAAGGTCTGAAAATTCACAGAGAAACTCACAGTAACGACCAGGTGGACGATAGATAATAACAAATAAAACTGGTTTTTGGGACTTCCAATTTGGATGGAAAAGACTACGAGACAAGCTTTCAAATGAATTAAAGCTCTGTCTAGGTTTTTGATTAATTAATAAGCTGGAATGGAAGATTGCTGCTAATCCTCCGCCCCGGCCCGTGCTACGAGCATTCTGACAGTTAGTGTGACTCGGGGGTGTTGACTCATTTAAACTAACATATTCATCCTGCTGTAACCAGGTTTCTGTTAGGCAGAATAAATCAATACGTTGATCAATTATTATATAATTTACCAACAGGGACTTAGAAGAGAGAGACCTAATGTTTAATAGACCACATTTAACTGTTTTAGTCTGTGGTGCTTTTGAAGGTGCTATATTATTTTTTCTTTTTGAATTTTTTTGCTTAAATAGATTTTTGCTGGTTATTGGTGGTCTGGAAGCAGGCACCGTCTCTACGGGGATGGGGTAATGAGGGGATGGCAGGGGGAGAGAAGCTGCAGAGAGGTGTATAAGACCACAGCTCTGCCTCCTGGTCCCAACGCTAGACAAGGAAACTCAGGAGCTTCATACATTTCAGTCTGCCGCCATCCTGTGCAAAGGGGGCCTTAAAGATCCACTTTTGTTGCCATTTTAAGGACATTTTTGCATACAATAATAATAATAATAACAATAATAATAATAATAATAATAATAATAACCAGATTCTTATACTTTGAGGGTTTTTTATTATTATTATCACTGGCTTACTATTTGCAATGAAGTAATTTTACCTAAAACTCAGGAGCTTCCTACATTTCATACTTTAGTTATTTAAAATGACTGTATAAGTTAAAGATACATATAGATGGGAAATCCTACTCAAATTGTTTTTTCACGCCACTGACACTCATTCGACTTGAGTGTACCAAGTCAAATGTGGACAGCAATAGAACAAGTTCTATTGGTCCTGTAGGGCAAGTCCCTGAAAATGCTTCATGTCTATGTCTGCACATGTTCTGGCTAAAGTCAAGCCCTTCTTCAGTAGATGTGATATTCAGATAGCCGTTCATGCTGTCATCAGCTCCAGACTTGACTGCTGTAATGCACTTTAAGCTGCTGTTAGACGGTCTTCTCTTGTGCAAAATCCTGCTGCTCATTTTTAACAAACACTTCCAGAAGTGAGCATATTACACCTGTACTTTATTCACTCCACTGGTTCCAGTTAATTTTAAAACTGATTTTAAGATTTTAATGTTTGTTTTTAAAGCTGTTAATGGCCTTGCACCTTCCTACTTGTCTGAAATTTTAATTCTCTGCACTTACAGCAGGACATTATGGACATCTGGTCAACTTTTCTTAGATGTTCTCGGGTGAAAACACAAACTCTGGGGTGATTGTGCTTTTGCAGTAGCTGAATCCAGACTATAGAACAAGTTACCTCCTGATTTATGCACTATTCCTGACCTAGCACTTTTTTAAATTAAAGCTCAATACTTATTTATTAAAGTGGCTTTTACAACCCCAATTCAAATGAAGTTGGGACGTTGTGTGAAATGTAAATAAAAACAGAATACAATGATTTGCAAATCCTCTTCAACCTATATTCAATTGAATACACTACAAAGACAAGATATTTAATGTTCAAACTGATAAACTTTATTGTTTTTGTGAAAATATTTGCTCATTTGACAGTGGTATGTTTAACACTGTGTTACATCACCTTTCCTTCTAACAACACTCAATAAGCATTTGAGGACACTAATTGTGAGTATCATGACTGGGTATAAAAGGAGCATCCCCAAAAGTCTCAGCCGTTCACAAACAAAGATGGGGTGAGGATCACCACTTTGTGAACAACTGCATGAAAAAAATAGTCCATCAGTTTAAGAACAATGTTTCTCAAGGTTCAGTTCCAAGGAATTTAGGGATTCCATCATCTACAGTCCATAATATAATCAGAAAATTCAGAGAATCTGGAGAACTTTCTACACGTAAGCAGCAAGGCCGAAAACCAACATTGAATGCCTGTGACCTTTGATCCCTCAGGCGGCACTGCATTAAAAACCGACATCATTGTGTAAAGGATCTTACTGCGTGGGCTCAGGAACACTTCAGAAAACCATTGTCAGTTAACACAGTTCGTTGCTACATCTATAAGTGCAAGTTAAAACTCTACCATGCAAAGTGAAAGTCAAACATCAACAACATCCAGAACCACCGCCGCCTTCTCTGGGCCCGAGCTCATTTGAAATGGACAGACGCAAAGTGGAAAAGTGTACTGTGGTCTGATGAGTCCACATTTCAAATTGTTTTTTGAAATCATGGACATCGTGTCCTCTGGACAAAAGAGGAAAAAGACCATCCAGATTGTTACCAGCACAAAGTTCAAAAGCCAGCATCTGTGATGGTATGGGGGTGTGTTAGTGCCCATGGCATGGACAACTTACACATCTGTGATGGTATGGGGGTGTGTTACTGCCCATGGCATAGACAACTTACACATCTGTGATGGTATGGGGGTGTGTTACTGCCCATGGCATAGACAACTTACACATCTGTGATGGTATGGGGGTGTGTTAGTGCCCATGGCATAGACAACTTACACATCTGTGATGATATGGGGGTGTGTTAGTGCCCATGGCATAGGCAACTTACACATCTGTGATGGCACCATCAATGCTGAAAGGTCCATCCAGGTTTTGGAGCAACACATGCTGCCATCCAAGCAACGTCTTTTTCAGGGACGTCCCTGCTTATTTCAGCAAGACAATGTCAAGCCACATTCTGCACGTGTTACAACAGCGTGGCTTCGTAGTAAGAGTGCAGGTACTAGACTGGCCTGCCTGCAGTCCAGACCTGTTACCCATTGAAAATGTGTGATGCTTTATGAAGCGCAAAATACGACAACGGAGACCCCGGACTATTGAAGAACTGAAGTCGTACAACAAGCAAGAATGGGAAAGAATTCCACCTACAAAGCTTCAACAATTAGTGTCCTCAGTTTCCAAACGCTTATTGAGTGTTGTGTGGGCCACTGAAGAGGAGGTACTGCTGGCCCACCACCACAAGATGGCGCCCTGCTTGAAGTGCGGGCTTCAAGCACGAGAGGGCGTCGGAGCAACCAGGAGTGACAGCTGTCACTCATCATCCATACCAGCTGTCACTCATTCACTTCTCATCACCACCACCATAAAGGCCGGACTGCAACTCCACCTCCCCGCCGAGAAATCAACTACCATTCAGGTAATTTCTCTGCTGACTGACACTGTGTGTGTTTAACCTGAACTTCTATTGCAGCCGTTTTCCTGGAGTGTTTCCTTATCTGGAGGATTGGCGTTTGGTGTGACAGTGACGGCTTCGCCTCACACCCCAACTCAGATAAGTGGTTGACCAGGAGCTGCACGAGTGTGTGTGATTGGAGGTGGAGGTTCTCCCTCCGTTACTTAAGACAGACTGTGGGATTACTGAGTGTGCGAACTCACACTCATCTGGACTGTCTCTGTTTTCTGCCAGCAGTACCGGGTCTGACTGCTGAAGACAGCGGCCACCTGGGGCGCAGGGCTTGGCGGCTCCGGTGTTCTTCAGCTCCGTTGGTGGTGGAAGCTGTGTGGGGATCCAGCTCTTCTCTCTCCAGGCGTCTTCTATCGTCGAGCCTGCCCACACGTCACCTGGTGTATGATTGACAGTCCACCATATTGTTATTGTCTGTACGTTGTTGTGCGATTCACAACATTAAATTGTTACTTTTGGCTTATCCATTGTCCGTTCATTAACACCCCCTGTTGTGGGTCCGTGTCACGTCACTTTCACAACAGGATTTCTCAGCCAGCGTCATGGATTCCGAGGGGCGTCAACCATCGCTTGAACAGCCAATGGAAGAGCGAGGTGCACAGGCGCCAGCAGGAGGCATGTTGGGTGAGCTGCAGCACATCTTAACCGCCTTTGCCGCTCGGTTGGACTTAGTTACCGAGCAGAGCGGTGTTCTCGATCGCAGGATAGAGGCTCTCACCGCCCAGGTGGAAGCGCGTGCTCAGGGCGCTGCTGCAGCACCTCCTCCTGCTGACCGTGTGCCAGAAACAGACATTCCGCTGGTCGTTCAACGAACCCCCCCACCTTCCCCTGAAGCATACATAAGCCCTCCGGAGCCATACGGAGGCTGTGTGGAGTCATGCGCGGACTTCTTGATGCAGTGCTCGCTCGTCTTTTCACAGCGTCCCGTCATGTACGCGTTAGACGCTAGCCGGGTGGCTTACGTTATAAATTTGCTTCGAGGAGAGGCACGCGCCTGGGCTACGGCGCTTTGGGAGCAGAATTCACGGCTCCTAACGGTTTATACTGAGTTTGTGAGGGAGTTCCGACAGGTGTTCGACCACCCTCATAGAGGCGAGACCGCTTCAAGTGTGCTGCTGTCAATACGGCAGGGGCGTCGGAGCGCAGCGAAGTATGCAGTCGACTTCCGCATCGCGGCAGCGCGAGCCGGCTGGAATGCTGCTGCGCTCCGCGCCGCCTTTATAAACGCACTGTCTCTGGTCCTTAAGGAGCACCTGGTGGCGAAGGACAAGCCGCGGGATTTAGATGGGCTTATCGACCTGGTTATACGGTTAGACAACCAATTAACAGAACACCGACGGGAGCGAGACGAAGGGCGTGGTCAGGCACAAGCCGTCCCTCTTCCTCCCGGGTCTGAAAGGGAGCCGACTTCCCCACGCTCCACTGCCAGGGCTCTCCACGTGACAACAGCTCCCCCTGCTGACGTTGCTATGGAAACGAGCAGGGCCAAAACACGATCAGATCAAAGACAAAGGAGGCTGATCCGTGGAGAGTGTTTTCTCTGCAGCTCTACCGAGCACACACAGAGAGAATGCCCCAAACGGTCAAAACAGCAGCACTCGTCCTTAGAGACTGGGCTAAGGGTGGGTCACAACACCCACGTGGGGAAACCCCGTAAATCTACACGAATCCCAGTCACGATCCTGAGTGGGGATCTAACCCTTCATGCCCCAGCACTGGTGGACACGGGGTCGGAGGGGAATCTGCTGGATAGCAGATGGGCAAAGGAGGTTGGGCTCCCTCTAGTGGCCTTACCGTCACCATTGTCGGTGCGGGCACTAGATGGCACCCTTCTTCCACTAATCACACACCAGACTCAGCCACTGACATTGGTGGTGTCTGGGAATCACAGGGAGGAGATTGTGTTTTATGTAACACCTTCTACCTCCCGAGTGATTTTGGGTTTTCCATGGGTGTTAAAACACAATCCCCGGATTGATTGGCCGTCTGGGGTTGCGGTTCAGTGGAGCGAAACCTGCCACCGGGAGTGTTTAGGATCCTCGGTTCCACCCAGTGTGACAGCTAAGGAGGAGGTTTTAGTCCCCTCCAATCTGGCGGCGGTGCCGGCTGAGTACCACGACCTTGCTGACGTCTTCAGCAAGGATCTGGCACTCACGCTGCCCCCGCACCGTCCGTGCGATTGTGCCATTGATTTGATACCGGGCGCTGAGTACCCGTCCAGCAGGCTGTACAACCTCTCACGTCCGGAACGCGAATCAATGGAGACCTACATCCGGGACTCGTTAGCTGCCGGGTTGATCCGGAACTCCACCTCCCCGATGGGTGCTGGTTTCTTTTTTGTGGGCAAGAAGGACGGCGGACTCCGTCCATGCATTGATTACAGAGGGCTGAACGAGATCACGGTTCGCAACCGATACCCGTTACCTCTGTTGGATTCAGTGTTCACGCCCCTGCATGGAGCCCAAATTTTCACAAAATTGGATCTTAGGAATGCTTATCACCTGGTTCGGATCCGGGAGGGAGACGAGTGGAAGACGGCATTTAACACCCCATTAGGTCACTTTGAGTACCTGGTCATGCCGTTCGGCCTCACCAATGCGCCCGCGACGTTCCAAGCATTGGTTAATGACGTCTTGCGGGACTTCCTGCATCGGTTTGTCTTCGTATATCTAGACGATATACTCATCTTTTCTCCGGATCCTGAGACCCATGTTAAGCATGTACGTCAGGTCCTATCAATCAATCAATCAATCAATCAATTTTTTTATATAGCGCCAAATCACAACAAACAGTTGCCCCAAGGCACTTTATATTGTAAGGCAAGGCCATACAATAATTATGTAAAACCCCAACGGTCAAAACGACCCCCTGTGAGCAAGCACTTGGCTACAGTGGGAAGGAAAAACTCCCTTTTAACAGGAAGAAACCTCCAGCAGAACCAGGCTCAGGGAGGGGCAGTCTTCTGCTGGGACTGGTTGGGGCTGAGGGAGAGAACCAGGAAAAAGACATGCTGTGGAGGGGAGCAGAGATCGATCACTAATGATTAAATGCAGAGTGGTGCATACAGAGCAAAAAGAGAAAGAAACAGTGCATCATGGGAACCCCCCAGCAGTCTACATCTATAGCAGCATAACTAAGGGATGGTTCAGGGTCACCTGATCCAGCCCTAACTATAAGCTTTAGCAAAAAGGAAAGTTTTAAGCCTAATCTTAAAAGTAGAGAGGGTGTCTGTCTCCCTGATCTGAATTGGGAGCTGGTTCCACAGGAGAGGAGCCTGAAAGCTGAAGGCTCTGCCTCCCATTCTACTCTTACAAACCCTAGGAACTACAAGTAAGCCTGCAGTCTGAGAGCGAAGCGCTCTATTGGGGTGATATGGTACTACGAGGTCCCTAAGATAAGATGGGACCTGATTATTCAAAACCTTATAAGTAAGAAGAAGAATTTTAAATTCTATTCTAGAATTAACAGGAAGCCAATGAAGAGAGGCCAATATGGGTGAGATATGCTCTCTCCTTCTAGTCCCCGTCAGTACTCTAGCTGCAGCATTTTGAATTAACTGAAGGCTTTTTAGGGAACTTTTAGGACAACCTGATAATAATGAATTACAATAGTCCAGCCTAGAGGAAATAAATGCATGAATTAGTTTTTCAGCATCACTCTGAGACAAGACCTTTCTGATTTTAGAGATATTGCGTAAATGCAAAAAAGCAGTCCTACATATTTGTTTAATATGCGCTTTGAATGACATATCCTGATCAAAAATGACTCCAAGATTTCTCACAGTATTACTAGAGGTCAGGGTAATGCCATCCAGAGTAAGGATCTGGTTAGACACCATGTTTCTAAGATTTGTGGGGCCAAGTACAATAACTTCAGTTTTATCTGAGTTTAAAAGCAGGAAATTAGAGGTCATCCATGTCTTTATGTCTGTAAGACAATCCTGCAGTTTAGCTAATTGGTGTGTGTCCTCTGGCTTCATGGATAGATAAAGCTGGGTATCATCTGCGTAACAATGAAAATTTAAGCAATACCGTCTAATAATACTGCCTAAGGGAAGCATGTATAAAGTGAATAAAATTGGTCCTAGCACAGAACCTTGTGGAACTCCATAATTAACTTTAGTCTGTGAAGAAGATTCCCCATTTACATGAACAAATTGTAATCTATTAGACAAATATGATTCAAACCACCGCAGCGCAGTGCCTTTAATACCTATGGCATGCTCTAATCTCTGTAATAAAATTTTATGGTCAACAGTATCAAAAGCAGCACTGAGGTCTAACAGAACAAGCACAGAGATGAGTCCACTGTCCGAGGCCATAAGAAGATCATTTGTAACCTTCACTAATGCTGTTTCTGTACTATGATGAATTCTAAAACCTGACTGAAACTCTTCAAATAGACCATTCCTCTGCAGATGATCAGTTAGCTGTTTTACAACTACCCTTTCAAGAATTTTTGAGAGAAAAGGAAGGTTGGAGATTGGCCTATAATTAGCTAAGATAGCTGGGTCAAGTGATGGCTTTTTAAGTAATGGTTTAATTACTGCCACCTTAAAAGCCTGTGGTACATAGCCAACTAACAAAGATAGATTGATCATATTTAAGATCGAAGCATTAAATAATGGTAGGGCTTCCTTGAGCAGCCTGGTAGGAATGGGGTCTAATAAACATGTTGATGGTTTGGATGAAGTAACTAATGAAAATAACTCAGACAGAACAATCGGAGAGAAAGAGTCTAACCAAATACCGGCATCACTGAAAGCAGCCAAAGATAACGATACGTCTTTGGGATGGTTATGAGTAATTTTTTCTCTAATAGTTAAAATTTTGTTAGCAAAGAAAGTCATGAAGTCATTACTAGTTAAAGTTAATGGAATACTCAGCTCAATAGAGCTCTGACTCTTTGTCAGCCTGGCTACAGTGCTGAAAAGAAACCTGGGGTTGTTCTTATTTTCTTCAATTAGTGATGAGTAGAAAGATGTCCTAGCTTTACGGAGGGCTACAGCGGTTGTTGGAGAACCGGCTGTTTGTGAAGGGAGAGAAGTGTGAGTTCCACCGCACTTCTTTGTCCTTCTTGCGGTTCATCATCTCCTCCAACTCCGTCGCCCCTGATCCGGCCAAGGTTGCGGCGGTGAGAGATTGGCCCCAACCAACGAACCGTAGGAAACTACAACAGTTCCTCGGTTTTGCAAATTTCTACCGGAGGTTCATCAAGGACTACAGTCAGGTAGTTAGCCCCCTGACAACCCTGACCTCCACAAAAGTCCCCTTCACCTGGTCGGATCGGTGCGAAGCCGTGTTTAGGGAGTTGAAACGCCGGTTCTCGACTGCACCGGTTCTGGTGCAGCCCGATCCCAAGCGCCAGTTTGTTGTTGAAGTGGATGCCTCTGACTCAGGGATAGGAGCCGTGCTATCCCAGAGCGGGGAGTCCGACAAGGTTCTCCATCCATCAATCAATCAATCAATTTTTTTATATAGCACCAAATCACAACAAACAGTTGCCCCAAGGCGCTTTATATTGTAAGGCAAGGCCATACAATAATTATGTAAAACCCCAACGGTCAAAACGACCCCCTGTGAGCAAGCACTTGGCTACAGTGGGAAGGAAAAACTCCCTTTTAACAGGAAGAAACCTCCAGCAGAACCAGGCTCAGGGAGGGGAAGTCTTCTGCTGGGACTGGTTGGGGCTGAGGGAGAGAACCAGGAAAAAGACATGCTGTGGAGGGGAGCAGAGATCGATCACTAATGATTAAAGGCAGAGTGGTGCATACAGAGCAAAAAGAGAAAGAAACAGTGCATCATGGGAACCCCCCAGCAGTCTACGTCTATAGCAGCATAACTAAGGGATAGCATAACATCCATGTGCCTACTTTTCCTGCAGGTTGACCCCAGCTGAACGGAACTATGACGTCGGCAATCGGGAACTTATTGCGGTGAAGGAGGCTCTTGAAGAGTGGAGACACCTGTTGGAGGGAGCATCGGTACCATTTACAGTTTTCACGGACCATCGGAACCTGGAGTACATCCGGACCGCGAAGCGTCTGAACCCCAGGCAAGCCCGCTGGTTGCTGTTCTTCGGGCGTTTTGACTTCCGGATCACCTACCGCCTCGGGACAAAGAACCAACGATCTGACGCCCTGTCCCAGGTGCACGAAGAGGAGGTCAAGACCGAGCTGTCAGACCCCCCTGAAACCATCATCCCCGAGTCCACTGTCGTGGCCGCCCTTACCTGGGACGTGGAGAAGACCGTCCGGGAGGCCCTGACACGGAGCCCGGACCCGGGGACCGGTCCGAAGAACAAACTGTACGTCCCACCAGAGGCCAGGGCTGCGGTCCTTGACTTCTGTCACGGTTCCAAGCTCTCCTGTCACCCAGGGGTGCGAAGAACCGTGGCAGTGGTCCGGCAGCGCTTCTGGTGGGCGTCTATGGAAGCCGACGTCCGGGAGTATGTCCAGGCCTGCACCACCTGCGCCAGGGGCAAAGCTGACCACCACAAGGCCCAAGGCCTCCTCCAGCCTCTGCCTGTGCCTCGTCGCCCCTGGTCTCATATCGGCCTGGACTTTGTCACGGGCCTCCCGCCGTCCCAGGGAAATACCACCATCCTAATGATACTTGACCGGTTCTCCAAGGCGGCCCACTTCGTGGCCCTCCCAAAGCTCCCGACGGCCCAGAAGACTGCAGACCTCCTGGTCCACCATGTCGTGCGTCTGCATGGGATTCCGTCAGACATTGTCTCGGATCGTGGTCCTCAGTTCTCCTCCCAGGTCTGGCGGAGTTTCTGTAGGGAACTGGGGGCCACCGTCAGTCTCTCGTCTGGGTACCACCCCCAGACGAACGGGCAGGCAGAGCGGACTAACCAGGAACAGGAGCAGGCCCTCCGTTGCGTGACCTCCGCGCACCCGACGGCCTGGAGTGACCATCTGGCCTGGATCGAGTACGCTCATAACAGCCAAGTCTCGTCTGCCACCGGCCTCTCCCCATTTGAAGTGTGTTTGGGATACCAGCCCCCATTGTTCCCGCTAGTGGAGGGAGAGGTCGGGGTGCCCTCGGTCCAGGCCCATCTGAGAAGGTGCCGTCGGGTGTGGCGTACCGCCCGCTCTGCCCTGCTCAAAGCCCGGACGAGGGCCAAGAACCATGCAGACCGCCGGCGTGCCCCGGCCCCTGCGTATCAGCCTGGGCAGGAGGTTTGGCTTTCCACAAAGGACATTCCCCTGCAAGTGGAATCCCAAAAGTTGAAGGACAGATACATCGGACCTTTCCCCATCCTCAAAGTCCTCAGTCCAGCCGCAGTGAAGCTGAAGCTGCCAGCTTCACTGCGGATCCACCCGGTTTTCCATGTGTCCCACATCAAACCTCACCACGTTTCACCCCTCTGTACCCCCGGACCGGCGCCGCCTACAACTTCATTGGAATTGGGGTTGTAATACCTAGTGGTGCTGTGATATGTTTTGTTTTCATGTGCCGCTTCATTTCTATTTTATGTTTTTATTTTTGTGAATTCTTGATCTTTGATTTTACTGTAACGCACTTTGGACACCATCTGGTGTAAAGGGCTACACAAATACATTTTGATTTCTTACTTGTTTGATTGATTGATTGATGAAGATTTTGGGCTTTAAGTTGTTTTTCTGTCTCCTTAGTAATTTTAGATAGGATGCAAGCTGAAGTTTCAGCTTGTGGCTTCCAATAAAGGCACTGGATAAGTTAAATGTAAACATACTGTGTTATGTGCACACTGCTATATTTAAAGGGTATCCAACTTTCTTTGTAGATAAATTGGTGTATAGTGTCTACTGTCATCAGCATGTCACTCAGCAGGTTAGCCTTGGTCATTTAATCGTACCTTTTCCAAAGTCCAACTGTATGAGGAGAACAGTGTTATTTAGATCCTCAATAGCATGGAATCATCTGTCTGGGTGTATCATTATGGAGTTCCACAAGGTTCTGTGCTAGGACCAATTTTATTCACTTTATACATGCTTCCCTTAGGCAATATTATTAGACGGTATTGCTTAAATTTTCATTGTTACGCAGATGATACCCAGCTTTATCTATCCATGAAGCCAGAGGATACACACCAATTAGCTAAACTGCAGGATTGTCTTACAGACATAAATCAATCAATCAATCAATCAATCAACTTTTTTCTTGTATAGCGCCAAATCACAACAAACAGTTGCCCCAAGGCGCTCCACATTGCAAGGCAAGGCCATACAATAATTATGAAACACAGTCTACGTCTAAAGCAACATAACCAAAGGATGGTCCAGGGTCACCCGATCCAGCCCTAACTATAAGCCTTAGCGAAAAGGAAAGTTTTAAGCCTAATCTTAAAAGTAGAGAGGGTATCTGTCTCCCTGATCTGAATTGGGAGCTGGTTCCACAGGAGAGGAGCCTGAAAGCTGAAGGCTCTGCCTCCCATTCTACTCTTACAAACCCTAGGAACTACAAGTAAGCCCGCAGTCTGAGAGCGAAGCGCTCTAATGGGGTAATATGGTACTACGAGGTCCCTAAGATAAGATGGGACCTGATTATTCAAAACCTTATAAGTAAGAAGAAGAATTTTAAATTCTATTCTAGCATTAACAGGAAGCCAATGAAGGGAGGCCAACACGGGTGAGATATGCTCTCTCCTGCTAGTCCCCGTCAGTACTCTAGCTGCAGCATTCTGAACCAACTGAAGGCTTTTTAGGGAACTTTTAGGACAACCTGATAATAATGAATTACAATAGTCCAGCCTAGAGGAAACAAATGCATTAATTAGTTTTTCAGCATCACTCTGAGACAAGACCTTTCTGATTTTAGAGATATTGCGTAAATGCAAAAAGGCAGTCCTACATATTTGTTTAATATGCGCTTTGAATGACATATCCTGATCAAAAATAACTCCAAGATTTCTCACAGTATTACTAGAGATCAGGGAAATGCCATCCAGAGTAACGATCTGGTTAGACATCATGCTTCTAAGATTTGTGGGGCCAAGTACAATAACTTCAGTTTTATCTGAGTTTAAAAGCAGGAAATTAGAGGTCATCCATGTCTTTATGTCTGTAAGACAATCCTGCAGTTTAGCTAAATGGTGCGTATCCTCTGGCTTCATGGATAGATAAAGCTGGGTATCATCTGCGTAACAATGAAAATTTAAGCAATACCGTCTAATAATACTGCCCAAGGGAAGCATGTATAAAGTGAATAAAATTGGTCCTAGCACAGAACCTTGTGGAACTCCATAATTAACTTTAGTCTGTGAAGAAGATTCCCCATTTACATGAACAAACTGTAATCTATTAGACAAATATGATTCAAACCACCGCAGCGCAATGCCTTTAATACCTATGACATGCTCTAATCTCTGTAATAAAATTTTATGGTCAACAGTATCAAAAGCAGCACTGAGGTCCAACAGAACAAGCACAGAGATAAGTCCACTGTCCGAAGCCATAAGAAGATCATTTGTAACCTTCACTAATGCTGTTTCTGTACTATGATGAATTCTAAAACCTGACTGAAACTCTTCAAATAGACCATTCCTCTGCAGGTGATCAGTTAGCTGTTTTACAACTACCCTCTCAAGAATCTTTGAGAGAAAAGGAAGGTTGGAGATTGGCCTATAATTAGCTAAGATAGCTGGGTCAAGTGATGGCTTTTTAAGTAATGGTTTAATTACTGCCACCTTAAAGGCCTGTGGTACATAACCAACTAACAAAGATAGATTGATCATATTTAAGATTGAAGCATTAAATAATGGTAGGACTTCCTTGAGCAGCCTGGCAGGAATGGGGTCTAATAAGCATGTTGATGGTTTGGATGAAGTAACTAATGAAAATAACTCAGACAGAACAATCGGAGAGAAAGAGTCTAACCAAATACCGGCATCACTGAAAGCAGCCAAAGATAACGATACATCTTTGGGATGGTTATGAGTAATTTTTTCTCTAATAGTCAAAATTTTGTTAGCAAAAGTTAATGGAATACTCAGCTCAATAGAGCTCTGACTCTTTGTCAGCCTGGCTACAGTGCTGAAAAGAAACCTGGGGTTGTTCTTATTTTCTTAAATTAGTGATGAGTAGAAAGATGTCCTAGCTTCACGAAGGGCTTTCGTGGGACTTCCAATTTGGATGGACAAGACTAAGAGACAAGCTTTCAAATGAATTAAAGCTCTGTCTAGGTTTTTGATTAATTAATAAGCTGGAATGGAAGATTGCTGCTAATCCTCCGCCCCGGCCCGTGCTACAAGCATTCTGACAGTTAGTGTGACTCGGGGGTGTTGACTCATTTAAACTAACATATTCATCCTGCTGTAACCAAGTTTCTGTTAGGCAGAATAAATCAATACGTTGATCAATTATTATATCATTTACCAACAGGGACTTAGAAGAAAGAGACCTAATGTTTAATAGACCACATTTAACTGTTTTAGTCTGTGGTGCAATTGAAGGTGCTATATTATTTTTTCTTTTTGAATTTTTATGCTTAAATAGATTTTTGCTAGTTATTGGTGGTCTGGGAGCAGGCACCGTCTCTACGGGGATGGGGTAATAGGGGGATGGCAGGGGG
Organism: Thalassophryne amazonica; assembly: GCF_902500255.1. Taxonomy (NCBI): domain Eukaryota; kingdom Metazoa; phylum Chordata; class Actinopteri; order Batrachoidiformes; family Batrachoididae; genus Thalassophryne; species Thalassophryne amazonica. Next base: position 33,714 of record NW_022986479.1, read on the forward strand.
AGAGAAGCTGCAGAGAGGTGTATAAGACCACAGCTCTGCCGCCTGGTCCCAACGCTAGACAGTCACAGTTTGGAGGATCCCAAAAAATTGGCCAGGTTTCTAGAAATGAGAGCTGCTCCCTCTAAAGTGGGATGGATGCCGTCTCTCCTAACAAGACCAGGTTTTCCCCAGAAGCTTTGCCAATTATCAATGAAGCCCACCTCATTTTTTGGACACCACTCAGACAGCCAGCAATTCAAGGAGAACATGTGGCTAAACATGTCACTCCCGGTCTGATTGGGGAGGGGCCCAGAGAAAACAACAGAGTCCGACATTGTTTTTGCAAAGTTACACACCGATTCAATGTTAATTTTAGTGACCTCCGATTGGTGTAACCGAGTGTCATTACTGCCGACGTGAATTACAATCTTACCAAATTTACGCTTAGCCTTAGCCAGCAATTTCAAATGTCCTTCGATGTCGCCTGCTCTGGCCCCCGGAAGACAATTGACAATGGTTGCTGGTGTCGCTAACTTCACATTTCTCAAAACAGAGTCGCCAATAACCAGAGTTTGATCCTCGGCGAGTGTATCGTCGAGTGGGGAAAAACGGTTAGAGATGTGAACGGGTTGACGGTGTACACGGGGCTTCTGTTTAGGGCTACGCTTCCTCCTCACAGTCACCCAGTCAGCCTGCCTTCCCGACTGCACGGGGTCTGTCAGGGGGGAACTAACGGCGGCTAAGCTACCTTGGTCCGCACCGACTACAGGGGCCTGGCTAGCTGTAGAATTTTCCACGGTGCGGAGCCGAGCCTCCAATTCGCCCAGCCTGGCCTCCAAAGCTACGAATAAGCTGCACTTATTACATGTACCGTTACTGCTAAAAGAGGCAGAGGAATAACTAAACATTTCACACCCAGAGCAGAAAAGTACGGGAGAGACAGGAGAAGCCGCCATGCTAAAACGGCTAAGAGCTAGTAGCTACGCTAAGCTAGCGGATTCCCAAACAGGGAATCCGACACTAGACAGGCTGTGGAGCAGCACAGGTAACGCACGACAACAGTGCTAAAATAAAATAAAAATCCACTAGACAGGCTGTGGAGCAGCACAGGTAACGCACAACAACAGTGCTAAAAAATAAAATAAAATAAAAATAAAAATCCACTAGACAGGCTGTGGAGCAGCACATGGACTACTACAAGACATGGATGACCTCTAATTTCCTGCTTTTAAACTCAGATAAAACTGAAGTTATTGTACTTGGCCCCACAAATCTTAGAAGCATGGTGTCTAACCAGATCCTTACTCTGGATGGCATTTCCCTGATCTCTAGTAATACTGTGAGAAATCTTGGAGTCATTTTTGATCAGGATATGTCATTCAAAGCGCATATTAAACAAATATGTAGGACTGCTTTTTTGCATTTACGCAATATCTCTAAAATCAGAAAGGTCTTGTCTCAGAGTGATGCTGAAAAACTAATTCATGCATTTATTTCCTCTAGGCTGGACTATTGTAATTCATTATTATCAGGTTGTCCTAAAAGTTCCCTAAAAAGCCTTCAGTTGGTTCAGAATGCTGCAGCTAGAGTACTGACGGGGACTAGCAGGAGAGAGCATATCTCACCCGTGTTGGCCTCTCTTCATTGGCTTCCTGTTAATTCTAGAATAGAATTTAAAATTCTTCTTCTTACTTATAAGGTTTTGAATAATCAGGTCCCATCTTATCTTAGGGACCTCGTAGTACCATATTACCCCATTAGAGCGCTTCGCTCTCAGACTGCGGGCTTACTTGTAGTTCCTAGGGTTTGTAAGAGTAGAATGGGAGGCAGAGCCTTCAGCTTTCAGGCTCCTCTCCTGTGGAACCAGCTCCCAATTCAGATCAGGGAGACAGATACCCTCTCTACTTTTAAGATTAGGCTTAAAACTTTCCTTTTCGCTAAGGCTTATAGTTAGGGCTGGATCGGGTGACCCTGGACCATCCCTTGGTTATGTTGCTTTAGACGTAGACTGTGGGGGGGTTCCCATGATGCACTGTTTCTTTCTCTTTTTGCTCCGTATGCACCACTCTGCATTTAATCATTAGTGATCGATCTCTTTTTCCTGGTTCTTTCCCTCAGCCCCAACCAGTCTCAGCAGAAGACTGCCCCTCCCTGAGCCTGGTTCTGCTGGAGGTTTCTTCCTGTTAAAAGGGAGTTTTTCCTTCCCACTGTGGCCAAGTGCTTGCTCATAGGGGGTCGTTTTGACCGTTGGGGTTTTTCATAATTATTGTATGGCCTTGCCTTACAATGTGGAGCGCCTTGGGGCAACTGTTTGTTGTGATTTGGCGCTATATAAGAAAAAAGTTGATTGATTGATTGATTGATAAGGCAAATAAATTGTAGATATTATTTTTAAAAGATTTTAAAACAAAACTGTATGAATGGATTGAACAAAAGCACAGATTTTGGATTATGAACTGAATTTGTTAATTGTATGGAGTATTTATTGGAATGTAGTCGTGACTTCATTGTTGTGAAAATGTTCAGTTTACCTTTGAGTTGGAGGTGATGATTGTAGAAAGAAAAGCTTGTTTGAGGGTCAAATTAGTCCAGAATAAATCATAATCCAGAGACGGAGAACTTTAAAACTGTCACACACGTGACTGTAGGACATGGAGTTACAGAGCAGCAGCTGCATAAATCAGACTTTAAATTAATGAAATAAATCATCAGAAATTGTAAATTTGATTGTTTAACTATTTTTATATTTATTCTGATAGTATCTGTACCTGGATGTGTTTCTGTATGTGGTTAAATGATTTTAAAAATGTTGAAAACATTAAAGGTTCATTGAGTAGTTCAGTGCAGTTGGAGTCAACATGGCGCCGTGTTCTGAGTTGATGTTAGTCTCCTCAGTCAAGGGACTCGACACCAGACACCAAAACGTGTGCTCAGAAAGACTGCACATGTGACAACCTGCACCGGCAGTTATTTACATCACACACACACACACACACACACACACACGCACGCATGCACACACGCACGCATGCACACACGCACGCATGCACACACACACATGCACGCACGCACACACGCATGCACGCATGCACACACACACGCACGCATGCACACACACACACGCATGCACACACGCACGCACGCATGCACACACGCACGCACACACGCACGCACACACACACACTCACACACACACATACACACACACACGCATGCACACACACACACACACGCATGCACACACACACACACGCACGCACACACACACACACACATGCACTGGAGAGTAAGAACAGGTTCTTTGAGAACAGATTGACAAATTAGGGATCACTGATGTGACATGTCGGGTAAACACTCAGCACGTCTGAACAGGAGCAAAACACAAAAACCTGAACGCACCAACGTGTGACGTTTCACCTGCAGCTCGACTCACAGTGTGCTGTTTCAGCTAACTGCTGAGATTTATGCTGATGTGCATGTTCTTCTCTTCATCTTCCAATGCACCACATCTTCAGGTCAGCTCAGGGAGCACGCGCTGGTGCTGCACCTTGCCACATCCACCACGGCCCTGGTATTCAACTGGCACATGGCCACCTCTTGAAAGTAAGCATCTTTTTGCCAGAGGAAGTGTTGTGTGTTTGTCCTCCTCCAGCCACTGGGGTCCTCAACAGTGAGGCCCATGAACACTGGATCACAGCACACACCACACGGCCAGAATGTCAAAGCTGAACCTCCTCTCAGTGCAAGTCCTACTCCTCACCTGAGTGTCCAGTCAGAACCGCTTGTAGTCATACCACTAGTACCCAAGGAACCTCTGACGACGCCTGGCACCAAAGACATAGAGCTGGCACTTAAATGTCCAAGTCTCACAACTACACAGTAAGACCGGAAGCAGCAGGACCCTAAAAGCTCTCAGCATTACCAAGCACATCAGTGAGGAACATCATGACTCCATAAACTTCTCTGATGCGTCTCTCAAAGGTAGATGACCCAGAGACATAAACCTCATTGCTGAGGTCAACTGAATAAATATGTACATAGAGAGAGTCACAGAGTCACAGACAGTCCGTAGTCCACATAGGCAGTTGACTTTTCCTTCTATCCACACAGCAGGTGAGTTGAGACACTGAAGAAACAAAATCACTGCAGCTTTGATTTTATTCTTCAGTGACGTGTGAAGGTGATCTGAATGTCAGCTTTGTCTTTTTTTCCACTGCTAAAAACAGCCACAGTCCTCATCGTTACTCGCCGGCTGCCTTTCTCCATCTGCTGCTCCAATCCTGATCTGAATCCTGTTCTCGGGGACCACAGTGTAAACAGGAGGTCGGAGTGGATCACGTGACTTTGGGCCCCGCCCCCTGACTTTGGTTTTTGAAATAGTCTACTTTGCTCATTTAAAAAAAAACACAGAGAAATTGTGACAAACTGAAATTTCTTCAGATTTCCTCTTACAGAAATTTGGAGAAATTATCTCAATTTCTCCAAACTGATTATTTTCCATATTACACAGAAAAAGAAACTGTTTCCTCTTATTTCAACCTTTTTAACAAATACGACTTTAAAACCACAACACAGCTTACTGAATATAGCAGAATAGAAATGTTCTGTGTTCTTATTTATTATTGACAGTCTAATGATATAAAATCAAATATTTCAAAGACAGGGTCATAACCACAGAAAGAAGGAAAAACAAGCGGCATTTACTGCCATCTAGTGGCCGCTGTCCAAACAGTGCTGCAGAATGACAGTTTGAAAAACAAAGTCATGGCTTCAGTTTGGACTTCAGGCAAAGCTGCCAACACAGGGTCGGTCGGTAGGTTTGGGTCTCCGTTTGTGTTCGTCGTAGCTCCTGCCTGGACTCGGCGTGTGCAGGTGCTGGGGTGGAGAAGTTGTCTTCAGGTTGGTGAGCTGCACGGCAGGATGTGTTTGCTGCATGGTGGCTGAGCTCACTGGACGTGTGTTTGCATAGATCGGACACTCTGTGGCTGGGACAGAAAATGGGAAGAAGCCACAAACGTTGGTTAATGTCTGAAGTGGCTCACAGTGCTAAAATAGAAACTACAAGAAGTCTCAGCTTGATCTGAAGGTTCGGAGGAACGGCACAGAGACCTCAAGCAGCAGTTTTATCTGAGTTACTTTATGCAGAGTTTTATCTGAGTTATTGTATACAGAGTTTTATCTGAGTTACTATGTACAGAGTTTTATCTGAGTTACTGTGTGCAGAGTTTTATCTGAGTTACTGTGTACAGAGTTTTATCTGAGTTACTGTGTGCAGAGTTTTATCTGAGTTACTGTGTGCAGAGTTTTATCTGAGTTACTGTGTACAGAGTTTTATCTGAGTTACTGTGTGCAGAGTTTTATCTGAGTTACTGTGTGCAGAGTTTTATCTGAGTTACTGTGTGCAGAGTTTTATTGAAGTTACTGTGTGCAGAGTTTTATCTGAGTTACTGTGTGCAGAGTTTTATCTGAGTTACTGTGTACAGAGTTTTATCTAAGTTACTGTGTGCAGAGTTTTATCTGAGTTATTGTGTACAGAGTTTTATCTGAGTTACTATGTACAGAGTTTTATCTGAGTTACTGTGTGCAGAGTTTTATCTGAGTTACTGTGTGCAGAGTTTTATCTGAGTTATTGTGTACAGAGTTTTATCTGAGTTACTGTGTACAGAGTTTTATCTGAGTTATTGTGTACAGAGGTTTATCTGAGTTACTGTGTGCAGAGATTTATCTGAGTTACTGTGTACAGAGTTTTATCTGAGTTACTATGTACAGAGTTTTATCTGAGTTACTTTATGCAGAGTTTTATCTGAGTTACTGTGTACAGAGTTTTATCTGAGTTACTATGTACAGAGTTTTATCTGAGTTACTGTGTGCAGAGTTTTATCTGAGTTACTATGTACAGAGTTTTATTGAAG
>NW_022986480.1:0-39578 GCF_902500255.1 Thalassophryne amazonica
TTATCTGTAACTTCTGATACATTTTTGGGTGGTTTATTGTTTTATCTTTATCGAAGATAACTTTTCAGTTATCTGATTATCTGTTATCGAAGATTATTTTTTTGGTTATCTGTGCCCACCACTGCACACAGTAAACACACACAGTAAACACACACAGTATACACACAGTAAATGCAGAAAACCAAACAAATACACACAGTAAATAAACACAATCACACACAGTAAACACACAAAATAAACAAACACACACAGTAAACACAAACAATAAACACACAGTAAACAAGCACAAACAGTAAACACACAAACGCACAGTATACACACCAAAACAAACACACACACAGTAAACACACACAAACACACATAGTAAACACACACAGTAAACACACAAACACACACAGTAAAAACACACAGTAAACACACAAACACACACAGTAAACACACACAAAACACACAAAGACACACAGTAAACACACACAAACACACACAAACACAGAGTAAACACACAAACACAGAGTAAACACACAAAAACAAACACAGAGTAAACACACAAACACAGAGTAAACACACAAAAACAATCAATCAATCAATCAATTTTTTTTTATATAGCGCCAAATCACAACAAACAGTTGCCCCAAGGCGCTTTATATTGTAAGGCAAGGCCATACAATAATTATGTAAAACCCCAACGGTCAAAACGACCCCCTGTGAGCAAGCACTTGGCTACAGTGGGAAGGAAAAACTCCCTTTTAACAGGAAGAAACCTCCAGCAGAACCAGGCTCAGGGAGGGGCAGTCTTCTGCTGGGACTGGTTGGGGCTGAGGGAGAGAACCAGGAAAAAGACATGCTGTGGAGGGGAGCAGAGATCGATCACTAATGATTAAATGCAGAGTGGTGCATACAGAGCAAAAAGAGAAAGAAACAGTGCATCATGGGAACCCCCCAGCAGTCTACGTCTATAGCAGCATAACTAGGGCTGGATCAGGTGACCCTGATCCAGCCCTAACTATAAGCTTTAGCAAAAGGAAAGTTTTAAGCCTAATCTTAAAAGTAGAGAGGGTGTCCGTCTCCCTGATCTGAATTGGGAGCTGGTTCCACAGGAGAGGAGCCTGAAAGCTGAAGGCTCTGCCTCCCATTCTACTCTTACAAACCCTAGGAACTACAAGTAAGCCTGCAGTCTGAGAGCGAAGCGCTCTATTGGGGTGATATGGTACTACGAGGTCCCTAAGATAAGATGGGACCTGATTATTCAAAACCTTATAAGTAAGAAGAAGAATTTTAAATTCTATTCTAGAATTAACAGGAAGCCAATGAAGAGAGGCCAATATAGGTGAGATATGCTCTCTCCTTCTAGTCCCCGTCAGTACTCTAGCTGCAGCATTTTGAATTAACTGAAGGCTTTTTAGGGAACTTTTAGGACAACCTGATAATAATGAATTACAATAGTCCAGCCTAGAGGAAATAAATGCATGAATTAGTTTTTCAGCATCACTCTGAGACAAGACCTTTCTGATTTTAGAGATATTGCGTAAATGCAAAAAAGCAGTCCTACATATTTGTTTAATATGCGCTTTGAATGACATATCCTGATCAAAAATGACTCCAAGATTTCTCACAGTATTACTAGAGGTCAGGGTAATGCCATCCAGAGTAAGGATCTGGTTAGACACCATGTTTCTAAGATTTGTGGGGCCAAGTACAATAACTTCAGTTTTATCTGAGTTTAAAAGCAGGAAATTAGAGGTCATCCATGTCTTTATGTCTGTAAGACAATCCTGCAGTTTAGCTAATTGATGTGTGTCCTCTGGCTTCATGGATAGATAAAGCTGGGTATCATCTGCGTAACAATGAAAATTTAAGCAATACCGTCTAATAATACTGCCTAAGGGAAGCATATATAAAGTGAATAAAATTGGTCCTAGCACAGAACCTTGTGGAACTCCATAATTAACTTTAGTCTGTGAAGAAGATTCCCCATTTACATGAACAAATTGTAATCTATTAGACAAGTATGATTCAAACCACCGCAGCGCAGTGCCTTTAATACCTATGGCATGCTCTAATCTCTGTAATAAAATTTTATGGTCAACAGTATCAAAAGCAGCACTGAGGTCTAACAGAACAAGCACAGAGATGAGTCCACTGTCCAAGGCCATAAGAAGATCATTTGTAACCTTCACTAATGCTGTTTCTGTACTATGATGAATTCTAAAACCTGACTGAAACTCTTCAAATAGACCATTCCTCTGCAGATGATCAGTTAGCTGTTTTACAACTACCCTTTCAAGAATTTGACAGACAATAAACACACAGAAACACAGCATAAACACATAAAAACAGACAGTAAACACACACAAACACAGTAAACACACACAAAAACAAACTGATACAGACACACACACAGTAAACACCAATGGTGTGCACAGTTCCGCTAATCTGCTAACCGCTAATTATCAAAGGTAATGTTTTCATTATCGGATTAACTTTTCAGATAACTTTGAAAACCTTAACAGTTATAAACATTTATAAACTCTGAAATCAAAGATTTGAGTACCTGCTTGTTAAATGTTTTTTAGTAGATGTACAGTTCTATCCTCGGCAAGTAAAAGAGAACTGATTTCTTTTGACCCCATACTGATGTTCTCGCCATATCACCCAAGTCATCCAGAGGCATACAATTTTAACTTGTGGTTAAAATTTTAACTAAATCAATTTCGGACAAGTTATTTAAATTAACGTCACATCTGAAGTTTTATGAAAATATCAGTGAAAAGTGAAAATATCAGATATATGTTTTAGTTTTAAAGTAATGCACTAATTTTGAAGGTTTTAGTGTGGACATGCTGTCTCTAGGTGCATTATGGGTAATCTCAGTACATTCACGTCAGGAGAAATGCATTTGAGGTGCTCTGATCAGACTCCACCCAGACAACAGCATTAAACTCTTTGTATATTGTGCCTAAAAATCTTCGGAATATATTCTCTGGGTTTATAGATGTTGTTATTGTGTTTGTTTTATGTAAAAATGCCAGAAGAAGCTCAGGTTGCTTCTCCATTATTTTCAATTGGAATCTTTGCAATCGATTCCTGTTTGCTCTTTAGAGTCCTGCTTATGTCAAACACTGTCTGTCGTCTTTGTTCCAGAGTAATATATATAAGATGTCTGAAATTCAGTTTGCGTTTATTAAATTCCACGCAGCTTAAACGTAGCAGACACGGATTATCTGGAATTTTGTTTTGGCAAGTTTTCACGGTCTCTTCTGCCATCTACTGGCCTGTAGTGTTCATGGCAGTATGAGCATTTGGACACCAGTAGATGGCAGTGTTCTATTTATTTTGACCCTGGTTATATCAGACGGTTGTCTAATCACAACTTGACTTTTTGGCTTTTTGCAAATGGCTTTTTTAAACAAATAAAAAAAGGCATATTTTACAAAAGCACATTTATATGTTAACACCAACACACACATCTCACATTAACATGTTAGTTTTTACATAGAATGAATGAGTCAACCAATCAGTGTTAGCAGAGGCTCATTTACCCATAATCCCTTTGGCATCTCTCTGTGTTTGTTACAAAACTTCAGAATTAGTGCATTATTTAAAATAAAAAAATATGTGTTATAATAATAAATAATAATAATACATTTTATTTGTATAGCGCTTTTCTGGACACTCAAAGATGCTTTACAAACCAAAAGAAAAAGACAAAAACGCTAAGAAAAAAACCCCATTAAAAATCAGGGCTGTACATTAAAAGCTAACTTAAACAGGTGGGTTTTGAGTTCTTTCTTGAAGGAGGGGAGGTCAGGGCAAGCACGGAGTGGTTGGGGCAGAGAGTTCCAGAGGGTAGGGGCAGCGATGGAGAAGGCTCTGTCTCCCCAGGTTCGGAGCCTGGTCCTACAGGGAAAGGACAAAAGGTTTGTGTCGGAGGAGCGGAGAGAGCGTGATGGAGTGTGGCGGTGGAGGAGGTCAGTGAGATATGTGGGGGCCAGGTTATGGAGGGCTTTGAAAGTGATCAGGAGGATTTTGAAGTGAATGCGTTGAGTGATGGGGAGCCAGTGGAGGTTTTGTAGGATGGGGGGTGATGTGTTCTCGAGTGCGGGTGTGGGTGAGGAGACGGGCAGCAGAGTTTTGTATATACTGTAGTTTGTTGAGTATTTTGGAAGGTAAACCATAGAGGATGCTATTGCAATAGTCGATTCTGGATGTGATAAAAGCATGTATAAGGGTTTCAGCAGCAGAGAAAGTGAGGGATGAATGGAGACGTGCAATATTTTTCAAATGGAAGAATGCAGTCCGGGTTATTTGTTTAATGTGTGGGTCAAATGAGATGTTATATTTATATTTATATAAATATAAATGTTATATTTTAACTTTGTACAAATGACAGAACTGGCATTAATGGAGTTATTCTATCCGGATTAATTTGATGATTTTTACATCAAAACCATAAGTTAAAACTGCTTTATTTTCCAAAACCTCTGCCTCACTGCAGCACAGCTGTATTCAGTTAAGGAGTAATGGCTTGTTTTTTGTGTGTGTAGAGTCGAGTTTAGCTCCTCTCAACTGCTTTACTGCTGCAAAATATGTATTAAACAGAAGCTTCCAGCAGGGGGCAGGGTGCTCAAAGACAGAACTACAGACTCATTGTTTGGGTCTGTGGTCGCCTTTGATGCTACTAGCTGCGATTGTGGAGTTAAAACTCAAAATCAGCTTGTTAGTAGTTGCAAGTGTACCGGAGACAATACTGGAAGTTATCGGTTAGCTGTAGCTTCCAATAAATTTTTGGGTGGTTTATCGGTTTAGCTTTATAAAAGATAACTTTTTAGTTAGCTGATTAGCTGTTATCAAAGCTAACTTTTTTGGTTAGCTTTGCCCACCACTGGTAAACACACAGAAAGACAAAAAGTAAACACACAGTAAACACACACAGTAAAGACACAAAACACACAGTAAACACACAAACACACACAGTAAAGACACAAAACACACAGTAAACACACAAACACACACAGTAAACACACACACAGTAGCGTCAGTCCCTCGGTGGTGAGGAAGATGATTTCTTGATTGTTTCCTGAATGGGGTTATGGACCCAGTGATGACTGAACAGGTCCAGCCTTGTTGCACAGTTTCTTACAGAAGCTGTGGTTGCTGTGGGAAGCTTCTGCCGGTCAGGATCTTGCTGTTTCTCCTTCCTTTTTTTCCACGACTGGGTCACGTTCTCCTCAATATGTATATCTGTTCAGCCTCACAGCAGGAAGCTTTGGATTGACCATGTTGGGTGGAGGCTGATCCACGACTGGTGTCTTTTTCAGGTTGATGTGAAGGCCAAGACTGGTGTCGGCTTTGTTGAAGGTTGAACACGCTGCTGTCTTCTGCATACTAGAAGTCCATGATCAAAGTGGTGATTTCCTTCTGGACTCTCAGTCAGCTCAGGTTGAAGACCTTTCCATCTGGTCTGTGCACAGTGTCAGTTAATGGTGGCACCTTGTCCTTGATCAGGTGGAGGATTGTTGGACTTCTGCTTGTGGATGGTGACAATCATTGAGTCTTTCAGTTCTGTGGGTGTTTCTTCTTGAGCTCAGATTTTAATGAGGAGATGGTGCAGTTGCCATTGAAGATGGGACTTCCTTCTTAAAAATATCAAGAATAATCTTATCTTCCCTGGAGTTGGGGTTCACCTAAGGACTTTAGTGATGTCTTGTCTTGGTAAATGGTTGAGCACTTCCTCCTCCTCAACGACTGGGTTGGTGTTCAAGAGATCTGCAAACTTGTCTTTGCATGGGGCACTGATGTCATCTTTGGTCTTCAGCATCCTTGCTTGAAAGAGGTGCTTGTCCTTGAATGGAGGGTCATAGATTACTTTGGTGGCATTGAAAAAGTCACTGTTGCAGTCCTCTTGAGTATAGTTTGATACTTGTTTGATTGTGCACAATTGGGGTAAAATTTTGAGCAAAAGCAGCATTTGTTGCGGTTCTGGCTGAGAACGCAGCCGGACGCAGCTTTCGTTGTCGTGGCTATCCCTCGTTGCCTGGGATGATGGTCTCCTAGTTGTTGGCATGGACTCTTAGGTGAGTTAGGAGTCCCAGTCGCGTAGCACACTGCCTCCCGCAGGTTGGACAGGTGGTAGTTGGGAGGAGTTCCTGCCTGTTGGAGTCTTGAAGTCGCTCTTTTTTCTTCTTCTTTTCTCTTTTGTGTAGGAGATCCTAGCCTCTTCGAAGGCCTGAGTGCCAAGGTGAATGGCGGATCTCCATTTTGGCCGATCGTTGGCTGCAGTTTCCCAGGTGTTCCAGTTGATGTTGCAATTCTTCAGGTTTAGTTTGAGCAGATCTTTGTATCGCTTCTTCTGTCCTCCCCTGGTTTGGTGGCCCAGTTCCAGTTCCAGACTTGTTTTGGCAGCCGGTTCTCATTCATCCGGACTACGTGGCCTGTCCAGCAAAGTTGGCTTTTGATGACAAGAGATTCAATGCTAGACAGTTTGGCATCTTCAAGGACCATGACGTTTTTTCTGTAGTCCTCCCAGGTGATGTGGAGGATGCCTCTCAGGCAACGTTGTGGAAGGGTTCCAGCGCTTTGATGTGGCGACGGTAGGTGGTCCATGTTTCCGAGCTGTACGGAAGAGTTGGGATGACAATAGCCCTGTAGACTCTGATCTTGGTCTCAGTTCGGAGGTCTTGGTTCCGAAAGACGCGAGTGCGTAGTCTACCATAGGCTGTGCCAGCGCACTGAAGACAGTGCTGGATCTCCGCATCGACGTCTGCCTTGGACGACACGTGGCTGCCAAGGTAGGGAAAGTGGTTGACGTTTTCGAGGGTTTGGCCCTGGAGTATGATGGTTGGAGGTTGTGGATTGGCATCGTTTGGACGCGGTTGCTGGAGAACCTGCGTTTTCTTCAGGTTGATGTGAAGGCTGAGTTCAGTTGGCTCAGATTGAAGACCTTCCCGTCCATCCGGTATCTGATTTTGATCACCGGTGGGAGTCTGTCATTCGTCAGGTGGAGGATGGCAGCCACGAAGATGACAAAGAGGGTGGGGGCGATGACACAGCCCTGTTTGACCCCAGAGTTGACTCTGAAAGTGTCTGATCTTTCTCCGTTGGCTTGTACGGATGCCGTCATGTCATCATGAAGCAGTCGTACAACCTTGATGAACTTTTCTGGATACCCAAACTTGGCTAGGATCTTCCAGAGAAGCGGGCGGGAGACGCTGTCGAAGGCTTTCGTGAGGTCGATAAATGCCAGGTACAGTCGGAGGTGTTGTTCACGGCACTTTTCCTGTAGTTGACGGACTGTGAAGATCATGTCCGAGGTTCCTCGCGATGGATGGTTGTTGAGGGACAGTGCCCTCCTGTCCCGAGGCCACCCAAAGGAACCGCACCTCTCCGCATGAGGGAGAGGTGGGAAGGCAACGGCGCGGACCCCTGCCCGCCCCGCCGCCGCCCCGTCCTCGCCCCCACACACCTCCAGGTACCAAACTCTCCTCCGCCGCTGCACGCAGGGAGGCAGGGGGGTTTAATGACTCTGTCACCATTCTGTCCGCGGTCCGTCCACGGCTTACCCGTGCGGAGCGCCTGGAGGGAGGAAACGCAGCTTTACTTTCATTTTAAAGCAACTTGCCAGGTATGAGGTTTATAAGCCAGCCAGTTGCCAGGTCTGCACTTTATAAGCCAGTGTGAGAGGAGGCATGCCGGAGTAAGCCATGGTGGGTGGAGGCTGATCCTGTTTTTGCACTTTTTTCTGGATCGCATGGGATCGTAATAATACAACAACATGCTTTTGGAGGGTGGTATGCATTTTCGTCTAACTCCGGTGAATATTGGTCATTTTGGGCGACTGGGCATGGACCTCGGGCCTCTGAAAATGCATACTGCACGACAACTGCATGTTATTTGCATTATTATCACTTACTGAGATACACAACACGTGGAATCACATTAACAATATTTAATGTCATTTCAAAACAACACGACACCCAGCAAATGCGTACATAAAAAGTTGGCTCACTTTAACTTTTGTCGTGTTGGCTGGTCCCGCGCTGCTCTCCAAATTCACCAGGCCATCCTCATCATGCTGGCTGCTTTGGCTGCTGTTCTTTGTCGGACTATCCATGATAAAATCATCCGGAATATCCATATTGGGACCAACACACACTTCTTGCCTTTTCATGTTATCGTCTGCGGACAGTTCTTGGGTTGTGCGTGCTATGATGTCATCAGTTTATGCACAGCGGGTGGGTATTGGGATACCCGCCCGTTACTGTGGGCGGGTATGGACAGGTTGCGTAAATGTAAATCTATGCTACTGGCCGAGCAACGCCTCAGTAAGTGATAATAATAGCATGGTACCCTGTGAAACAGGAGTATTAGCCTGCTCTGATGGCTGGGAAATCCTCGACAGTCGGGGTCCGAGAACCTGCTGCAGAGTTCATCCACCTTCACAGCCGCTGGGTGACAAGACATCACCTCCTCTGCCTGATCCACCGATGATGACTTGTTTCACCAGAACCCCGTTCACCGTCTCATGTTTTAGGTCCCTGTTGGACCTTCATGGTTACTGTAGCAGCTGTGGTGCATGCAAGTTCCCCACCGTATTTCACCCCAACAGGCAATCTGCTACTCGACCCATTACCCAGCTGTCATGATGTGGATGAGGGGTGTTGGATTTTGGCATCCACACACACAGTAAACACACAGTAAATAGGAACAATGGTGTACAATGCTTACACTGTTTCCCAATTTAGGGGCTGCATCCTTCTCAGGCTTCACAATAAAGAGATTTGGCCTTCAGACACCATGAAGGCTGATCAAAGTCCAGCCCACAGAGTGTTTTGCTCCTGTGTCATTAGCTGATCTGTACCGCCTGTCACCTGGCAACACTGATAGCTGCACAAGACAAACTAGACAAACTGAAACAGGTCGTTCTTGAGGATGAGACTTCATGTTTCCATGAGGCCACTTTTATAAATAAAGGATTAATAAAAATAAATAAATATCATAGCGGACGTAACCCATAGTTTAGTCATACTGTTTAAGTAAGTCCCTTCGGTTTCTCCCTTTTCTTCCCCACTTGGTGGATCTGCATGATGATTTGGCACAAATTTTATACCGGATGCCCTTCCTGATGCAACTCCATATGACATGGACAATGGATAGAGGTGACTTGGAACCTGGAACCTTCTGCTCTGGAAACTGGTGCACTTAAAAGCTTGGCCACCACTACTTATTTGTACTTTACTTATAACATTACTTATTTATGATTATTATGAGATGTTATCTTTATTTTATTTATTTATTTATTTTTAATTTATCATTTATTTTGTCTTGGAAAAATGACTCTTGGGATTGTTTGGGCCATGAAGGATACACTGTCGCATTCCTCATTTTCAGGGAAACAAAGGCGGCAGCATTCCATGGAGCCTTTGCACAGCTTAGCTGCTCCTCTTGGGTCATATGCAACGTGTGCAGCCTTCAACATGTGCAGCCTTCAAAGTGTGCAGACTTCAACATGTGCAGCATTCAAAGTCTGCATCCTTCAAAATGTGCAGCCTTAAATGTGTGCAGCCTTCAAAGTCTGCAACCTTCAAAGTGTGCAGCCTTCAACATGTGCAGCCTTCAAAGTGTGCAACCTTCAAAGTGTGCAGCTGCTGAATGTAGGCACAGCTTTTGACATGGGCAATGAAGAGAGCGCTGAGACGGATGTGTAAAGATAAATGTGCTTTTGTAAAACATTCCATTTTTTTATTTGTAAAAACATGCATTTTTACGGAGCCCTGCAAGTGTCATCGCAAAATGTTTTGCATGTGGAGAGAATGTGCGCACGTTTTATGATGTTGTAAAACGTGTTTTACACTGTGCGAGATATATTATTGTGGTTGGCCATCGTGAGGGTTTCCTGCTGCTGAAAGCTACAAGCATCCAAACGCTTGCACTGTCCCTGTGCAAACACTGCAGAGCTGGCTTGTAATGTTGTTATTATTATTATTATTATTATTATTATTATTTTGCTGTTGTTTTGTTTTTAAACTTCATTTGTAAAAAAAAAAAAAAAAAAAAAAGCCATTTGCAAAGCCAAAACGTTGATTTGACAATCATCTGATGTAACCGGGGTCAAAATAAATAGAACACTGCCATCTACTGGTTTCCAGACGCTTAGTACTTAGGGCGAATACTGCCATGAACACTACTGGCCAGTAGATGGCAGTAGAGGCCTTGAAAACAAAATTCCAGATAATCCCTGTCTGCTACATTTAAAATGCGTGGAATTTAACAAACGCAAATATAAAACCAACGTCTATAAATGCAGAGAATATATTCAAGAGAGTTTTAGGCACTAGAGTTTAATGCTGTTGTCTGTGGAGCCTGAACAGAGTGTCTGAAATGCATTTGTCCTGTCATGACCTACTGAGATTACATCATCGTACCCATAATTCACTGCGGGGCAGAGCATGTGCTCACAAAACCTTAAAAATTAGCACATTACTTTAAAACTAAAACATATATCTGATATTTTCACTTTCTAAAACTTCAGACATGACAGTAATTTTAAATAACTTGTCCAAAATTAGTTTGGTTAAAATTTGAACCATAAGTTAAAAAGTATGCCGCTGGATGACTTAGGTGATATTGCCAGCATATCAGCATGGTGTTAAAGGAAATGTTTTTTGCTTTTTTGGCTGTTTCTCCTTTGTCTGCAGAGAATTGAGATACTTTCCATACAAGCAGTTCTCTTCTGTTTGCAGAGGTTATAACTGTGTGTCTGTTACAAAACTTTTAACAGGTGGGTGCTGAGCTCCATGGTAAAATGGTACATTTTTCTATCCATCCATTTTCTTCCGCTTTATCCGGAGTTGGGTCACGGGGGCAGCAGCTCAAGCAAAGCCGCCGAGACCTCCCGATGCACACACACCTCCCCCAGCTCCTCCGGGGGAACCCCAAGGCGTTCCCAAGCCAGCCGAGAGATGGTCCTGGGTCTTCCCCGGGGCCTCCTCCCAGTGGGACGTGCCTGGAACACCTCTCCAGTGAGGCGTCCAGGGGGCATCCAGAAAAGATGCCCGAGCCACCTCAACTGACTCCTTTCGACGTGGAGGAGCAGTGGCTCGACTCCGAGCTCCTCCCGAGTGACCTCTAAGGGAGCGGCCAGCCACCCTGTGGAGGAAACTCATCTCGGCCGCTTGTACTCGCGATCTTTCGGTCATGAGCCAAATCTCATGACCATAGGTGAGGATCGGAACGTAGATCGATCGGTAAATCGAGAGCTTTGCCGGGGGTTCACGAGTGAAGGTGCTGAACTGATTTTAAATTTTACCAATGTTTGTCGTTGTTCAGCTTTGTTTACTTTGTTTATCGGTTTAAAAGTTATGGGACAAAAATTAATCGGAAGATAATTGATCCGATAATGGTTTTTAAAGTTATCTAAAAAGATAATCCGATAATGGAAACATTATCTTCGATAATTATCTGTTATCGGATTATCGGAAGTGTGCCCACCACTGGTTTTTGGCCTCATTCTGCTGATTATTGTTATATTTTCATGTATATTTTGTTGTATTTTGGGGTTATTAAATGTCATGAAAGCAGATCTTTACACAGACACACAGCAGAAATATCAGACTCTACAGTCAATGTTTCCTACCTGAGGCGTGTGAGCGGTGCGACAGGTAGGTGGGGGGGTAAGGTGTGTGTCGTCCGGGGTAACCGTGGTGTTTGTAACCATGGTGATGATGCGTTGGCAGCGGCAGACCGCCGCTGTAGGAGAAGGCCCCGCCTCCTCCAGGCGCACACAGCGACCAGCCTGAAGAACAAACAAGGATTAAAAATCAAATCAAACTCTAACTTTTCAATTTCCTGAGGAGGGCTCGACTCACAGGGTTGGATCCCAACACGACTGTCAGCCGACTCCGGCAAGCCCCGCCCACCCGGGCTCCTGAAGAGTGCAAACAAACCTGTGATCATGTGACCAGGTTACTGGGGTTAGAGCTGTCTGGAAGACAGAGTTCTAGAATCTGGGTCAGGATGGACACACGTTACGATGCATGTTCAAACGAGAAGAGAACTCAGAGAACTCGATCCTGAGTACTCGCTGAACATTACGTTTATCACGCTCGCTTGTCAGAAGACAGAAACTTTATTCACACCAGAACTGTGTGAGGGAAACAGATCCCGATCCTGATCCAGATCCAGATCTGAACCACAATGCCACGGTGCATCACGTCACACGTGGCATTGAGCTCTGTGGAGGAAGATGGCGGGTCGGTGACGTCATGACAACTGCGACATTAAATCACACAAACACATTCAACATAATTCTATAAAAACTAACCAATGTTACATTACAACAAACACTTTAAATGTTGGTGGTAATGTTCACGTTAGGATCCCGGTGCACAGTATCATGATGATGATGTCATACCTCTCTTTGGCATCCAGGAAGGCTTTAGCAAACGGGTTGTGTTTGATCTTCAGAGCTGTGATCTTAAAAAAGAAGAGAAAGTGATACTTAAAGACTCAAGAGTTACTTTGAAATACAAAACGTGGTTGTTTCAGCCGCACGTGCACGTGCAGTGTGACGCTGGCACCTCCTCATTCTGATACGCCGTGACAGCAATGAACTGAGTTTCTCTGAAGGAAACGTTGGAAACCAGACGATGGCGAGAACCGACGCACACAATGTGGATTTGAGGCTCGTATTTATGGAGGGAGTTCAGCATGATCTGGAAGAAAGACAGAAACAACATCATGTGTGGAAAACCGTGTATCTGGACCCGTCAGAACCACAGAAGACATGTACACTATAGGTGAAAGTCCTTTACCTGTCTTTTAACAGTCCTCTAACTGTCTTTTAACAGTCCTTTACCTGTCTTTTAACAGTCCTTTACTTGTCCTTTAACAGTCCCCTACCTGTCCTTTAACAGTCCTTTCTCTGTCCTTTACCAGTTCTCTACCTGTCCTTTAACAGTCCTTTCCTTGTCCTTTAACAGTCTTTTATCTGTCCTGTAACAGTCTTTTCCATGTCCTTTAACAGTCCTTTCC
Source organism: Thalassophryne amazonica (assembly GCF_902500255.1). Classification (NCBI taxonomy): domain Eukaryota; kingdom Metazoa; phylum Chordata; class Actinopteri; order Batrachoidiformes; family Batrachoididae; genus Thalassophryne; species Thalassophryne amazonica. The sequence goes on from NW_022986480.1 coordinate 13,030, forward strand.
CTGTCCTTTAACAGTCCTCTACCTGCCTTTATCAGTCCTCTACCTGTCCTGTAACAGTCTTTTCCCTGTCCTTTAACAGTCCTTTCCCTATCCTTTAACAGTCCTCTACCTGTCCTTTACCAGTCCTCTACCTGTCCTTTAACAGTCCTTTCCCTGTCCTTTAACAGTCCTTTCCCTGTCCTTTAACAGTCCTCTAACTGTCCTTTAACAGTCCTTTACCTGTCCTTTACCAGTCCTCTACCTGTACTTTAACAGTCCTTTCCCTGTCTTTTACCAGTCCTCTACCTGTCCTTTAACAGTCCTTTCCTTGTTGTTTAACAGTCCTTTCCCTGTCCTTTTTCAGTCCTCTACCTGTACTTTAACAGTCCTTTCCCTGTCCTTTAACAGTCCTTTCCCTGTCCTTAAACAGTCCTCTACCTGTCCTTTAACAGTCCTTTACCTGTCCTTTACCAGTCCTCTACCTGTCCTTTAACAATCCTTTCCCTGTCCTTTAACAGTCCTTTCCCTATCCTTTAACAGTCCTCTACCTGTCCTTTACCAGTCCTCTACCTGTCCTTTAACAGTCCTTTCCTTGTCCTTTAACAGTCTTTTGTCTGTCCTGTAACAGTCTTTTTCCATGTCCTTTAACAGTCCTTTCCCTGTCCTTTAAGAGTCCTTTCTCTGTCCTTTTCCAGTCCTCTACCTGTCCTTTAACAGTCCTTTCCCTGTCCTTTAACAGTCCTTTACCTGTCCTTTACCAGTCCTCTACCTGTCCTTTAACAGTCATTTCCCTGTCCTTTACCAGTCCTCTACCTGTCCTATAACAGTCCTTTCCTTGTCCTTTAACAGTACTTTATCTGTTCTGTAACAGTCTTTTCCATGTCCTTTAACAGTCCTTTCCCTGTCCTTTTCCAGTCCTCTACCTGTACTTTAACAGTCCTTTCCCTGTCCTTTAACAGTCCTTTACCTGTCCTTTACCAGTCCTCTACCTGTACTTTAACAGTCCTTTCCCTGTCCTTTAACAGTCCTTTCCCTGTCTTTTACCAGTCCTCTACCTGTCCTTTAACAGTCCTTTCCTTGTCGTTTAACAGTCCTTTCCCTGTCCTTTTTCAGTCCTCTACCTGTACTTTAACAGTCCTTTCCCTGTCCTTTAACAGTCCTTTCCCTGTCCTTAAACAGTCCTCTACCTGTCCTTTAACAGTCCTTTACCTGTCCTTTACCAGTCCTCTACCTGTCCTTTAACAATCCTTTCCCTGTCCTTTAACAGTCCTCTACCTGTCCTTTAACAGTCCCCTACCTGTCCTTTAACAGTCTTCTACCTGTCCTGTAACAGTCCTTTACCTGTCCTGTAACAGTCCTTTCCATGTCCTTGAACAGCCCTCTACCTGTCCTTTAACAGTCCCCTACCTGTCCTTTAACAGTCCTTTCCATGTCCTTGAACAGCCCTCTACCTGTCCTTTAGCAGTCCCCTACCTGTCCTTTAACAGTCATTTCCCTGTCCTTTAACAGTCCTTTATCTGTCCTGTAACAGTCTTTTCCATGACCTTTAACAGTCCTTTCCCTGTCCTTTAACAGTTCTTTCCCTGTCCTTTAACAGTCCTCTACCTGTCCTTTAACAGTCCTTTCCCTGTCCTTTAACAGTCCTTTATCTGTCCTTTAACAGTCCTCTACCTGTCCTTTAACAGTCCTTTACCTGTCCTTTACCAGTCCTCTACCTGTCCTTTAACAGTCCTTTCCCTGTCCTTTAACAGTCCTCTACCTGTCCTTTAACAGTCCCCTACCTGTCCTTTAACAGTCTTCTACCTGTCCTGTAACAGTCCTTTACCTGTCCTGTAACAGTCCTTTCCATGTCCTTTAACAGCCCTCTACCTGTCCTTTAACAGTCCCCTACCTGTCCTTTAACAGTCCTTTCCCTGTCCTTTAACAGTCCTTTATCTGTCCTGTAACAGTCTTTTCCATGACCTTTAACAGTCCTTTCCCTGTCCTTTAACAGTCCTTTCCCTGTCCTTTAACAGTCCTCTACCTGTACTTTAACAGTCCTTTCCCTGTCCTTTAACAGTCCTTTATCTGTCCTTTAACAGTCCTCTACCTGTCCTTTAACAGTCCTTTACCTGTCCTTTACCAGTCCTCTACCTGTCCTGTAACAGTCCTTTATCTGTCCTGTAACAGTCTTTTCCATGTCCTTTAACAGTCCTTTACCTGTCCTGTAACAGTCCTTTCCATGTCCTTTAACAGCCCTCTACCTGTCCTTTAACAGTCCCCTACTTGTCCTTTAACAGTCCTTTCCCTGTCCTTTAACAGTCCTTTATCTGTCCTGTAACAGTCTTTTCCATGTCCTTTAACAGTCCATTTCCTGTCCTGTAACAGTCCTTTCCCTGTCCTTTAACAGTCCTTTATCTGTCCTTTAACAGTCCTCTACCTGTCCTTTAACAGTCCTTTACCTGTCCTTTACCAGTCCTCTACCTGTCCTGTAACAGTCCTTTATCTGTCCTGTAACAGTCTTTTCCTATTCTTTAACAGTCCTTTCCCTGTCCTTTAACAGTCCTTTATCTGCCCTTTAACAGTCCTCTACCTGTCCTTTAACAGTCCTTTCCCTGTCCTTTACCAGTCCTCTACCTGTCCTGTAACAGTCCTTTATCTGCCCTGTAACAGTCTTTTCCATGTCCTTTAACAGTCCTTTCCCTGTCCTTTAACAGTCCTTTATCTGTCCTGTAACAGTCTTTTCCATGTCATTTAACAGTCCCCTACCTGTCCTTTAACAGTCCTTTCCCTGTCCTTTAACAGTCCTTTCCCTGTCCTTTAACAGTCCTTTATCTGTCCTGTAACAGTCTTTTCCATGTCCTTTAACAGTCCTTTTCCTGTCCTTTAACAGTCTTTTCCCTGTCCTTTAACAGTCCTTAATCTGTCCTTTACTAGTTCTCTACCTGTCCTTTAACAGTCCTTTACCTGTCCTTTACCAGTCCTCTACCTGTCCTGTAACAGTCCTTTATCTGTCCTGTAACAGTCTTTTCCATGTCCTTTAACAGTCCTTTCCCTGTCCTTTAACAGTCCTCTACCTGTCCTTTAACAGTCCTTTACCTGTCCTTTACCAGTCCTCTACCTGTTCTTTAACAGTCCTTTCCCTGTCCTTTAACAGTCCTCTACCTGTCCTTTAACAGTCCCCTACCTGTCCTTTAACAGTCTTCTACCTGTCCTGTAACAGTCCTTTACCTGTCCTGTAACAGTCCTTTCCATGTCCTTTAACAGCCCTCTACCTGTTCTTTAACAGTCCTTTCCCTGTCCTTTAACAGTCCTTTATCTGTCCTGTAACAGTCTTTTCCATGACCTTTAACAGTCCTTTACCTGTCCTGTAACAGTCCTTTCCATGTCCTTTAACAGCCCTCTACCTGTTCTTTAACAGTCCCCTACCTGTCCTTTAACAGTCCTGTATCTGTCCTCTAACAGTCTTTTCCATGACCTTTAACAGTCCTTTACCTGTCCTGTAACTGTCCTTTCCATGTCCTTTAACAGCCCTCTACCTGTTCTTTAACAGTCCCCTACCTGTCATTTAACAGTCCCCTACCTGTCCTTTAACAGTCCTTTCCCTGTCCTTTAACGGTCCTTTATCTGTCCTGTAACAGTCTTTTCCATGACCTTTAACAGTCCTTTCCCTGTCCTTTAACAATCCTTTATCTGTCCTGTAACAGTCTTTTCCATGTCCTTTAACAGTCCTTTATCTGTCCTTTAACAGTCCTTTCCCTGTCCTTTAACAGTCCTTTATCTGTCCTGTAACAGTCTTTTCCATGTCTTTAACAGTCCTTTCCCTGTCCTTTAACAGTCCTTTACATGTCTAAACTAGTCAGAACTGTCACCATCCATCCAAACACAAAGGCAGTAAAATTTAACTGGGCCTGTTTTTGAAACTCACTTCTGTAAAAGTCCAAAGTTATTTTCATTCATCGGGTCCAAACACAATGAAAACCAAAATAAAATCAATTCCAAGTATAATTTAGTTTGTTTGTCTGAAAGAGAGTTTATGGAGTGGAGCCATCTTTGTCTTTTGGCCCAAACAAGCTTTTATCCATCTGTCTGCTTGCTCGCCCATCAACCCCTCATCCCCCTCACTAACGAGGTCCAATTAACCAATCCCAGTCCTCCGGCTGGAAATACAAAAACAAACAGTTTTCTATTCAGATTGAGAGGCTGGCTGCCCATGTGACCCCGGCGTCGTGTTTGTGTGGGCTCTTTTTGAATATACTTTACCTTGTTCACTCGCTCGTCCGTCTGAAGCATGATGGGTAAATTAATTTCCCAGTAAAATACATAATTACCATAATGTACAAATAAGCTGAGCAATTATTTCATTATGGCCAAGTTCTCTGTTCCAGCTCAGCATCGCTTGTGTGTGTGTGTGTGGTGTGTGTGTGTGTGTGTGTGTGTGTGTGTGTGTGTGTGTGTGTGTGTGTGTGTGTGTGTGTGTGTGTGTGTGTGTGTGTGTGTGTGTGTGTGTGTCAGATATTTGGCTGAGGATGACGCGTAAATAAAAACAACTATGAGTGAACTGCTCTCGACAGGAAGTGCATTAAACTGCTGCTGGCCAATTAGGAGCTGTTTATCCGGTTCCCGTGGTTACAAGGGGGCAAGCAGGTGAAGTGAGCGAGGAGAGGAGCTGAAGTGGTTAATTAGAGGAGGCAATCTGGCAGCCACTCCACCAGGAGAGAGAGAGAGAGAGAGACAAAAAGGACAATAATGAGACATGGAGAGCAGGGTAATAGACAGAATAAGAGTGAGAAGGGAAAGAAGAAGAAGATGGAGAGAAGAAAAGAAAAGATTCAGAAAGAAGAAGACCAGGAAAAAGGGGAAGACGAGAGACCAAAGACAGATGACGTCCAAAAATGAAACTTGTTATGATGACATGCAAATGCCACAAGATGGTTACGTTACCCGATAAGAGTTAACAGAAGTATATATACACTCCCTTTGCACTGACTGCGTAATAATATTTAGAAAAGCACAGCTGATATATTCACATGTTGTGTGTAAAATGTATGTTTTCTTTAAAACAAAATGATGAGGCTAGAATTTGGAATTAAGGGTGTAATTTGAGTAAAGCACTTAATTTTTAAAGAAGAGGAAAATTAAATTAAAATCATACATACTGGTGAAAAATTATTATAATTTGGGATTTTCAAAGGATAAATTTCCATGACCTGGAGTTTAACTCTTCAGGCCTGGAGATTTCCTAAGAAGTGAACACGTCATACTTGGGTTTCTCTCGGAGCGATCACATCGTACTTGGGTTTCTTGCGGAGCGATCACGATGATCACGTCATACTTGGGTTTCTCTCGGAGTGATCATGTCGTACTTGGGTTTCTCTCGGAGCGATCACGTCGTACTTGGGTTTCTCTCAGAACGATCACGCCGTACTTGGGTTTCTTGCGGAGCGATCACGATGATCACGTCATACTTGGGTTTCTCTCGGAGTGATCATGTCGTACTTGGGTTTCTCTCAGAGCGATCACGTCGTACTTGGGTTTCTCTCGGAGTGAGGGTTTCTCTCGGAGTGATTATGATGATCACGTTGTACTTGGGTTTCTCTCGGAGTGACCATGTCATACTTGGGTTTCTCTCAGATGATCACGTCATACTTCGGTTTCTCTCAGAGTGATCACGTCATACTTCGGTTTCTCTCAGATGATCACATCGTACTTGGGTTTCTTGCGGAGCGATCACGATGATCACGTCATACTTGGGTTTCTCTCGGAGTGATCACATCGTACTTGGGTTTCTTGCGGAGCGATCACAATGATCACGTCATACTTGGGTTTCTCTCGGAGTGATCATGTCGTACTTGGGTTTCTCTTGGAGCGATCACGTCGTACTTGGGTTTCTCTCAGAACGATCACGTCGTACTTGGGTTTCTTGCGGAGCGATCACGATGATCACGTCATACTTGGGTTTCTCTCGGAGTGATCATGTCGTACTTGGGTTTCTCTCAGAGCGATCACGTCGTACTTGGGTTTCTCTCGGAGTGAGGGTTTCTCTCGGAGTGATTATGATGATCACGTTGTACTTGGGTTTCTCTCGGAGTGACCATGTCGTACTTGGGTTTCTCTCACATCATGTCGTACTTGGGTTTTTCTCAGAGTGATCACGTCATACTTGGGGTATTTCTTGTAAAAATAAGTCATTAACAGTTGTTTTTACTGGGGTAAGATTTGTTATATTTAGAAAGACCACCCACTTGGGGTGGAGAAATTGCGCTGTTCACAATATTTAAGTGGACTGTAAACTTGTGTAAATCGAAGCTGTTCCAGTGTTTTTGAAGACTGTGAATTTCGCTTCCTTTTGCCTTTTGTTACATTACCGATAAGAGTTAACAGAAGTATATATACACTCCCTTTGCACTGACTGCGTAATAACATTTAGAAAAACACACCTGATATATTCACATGTTGTGTGTAAACAAAATTATGAGGCTAGAATTTGGAATTAACGGTGTAATTTGAGTAAAGCACTTAATTTTTAAAGAAGAGGAAAATTTAATTAAAATCATACATACTGGTGAAAAATTATGATAATTTGGGATTTTTAAAGGATAAATTTCCATGACCCGGAGTTTAACTCTTCAGGCCTGGAGATTTCCTAAGAAGTGATCACGTCGTGCTTGGGTTTCTCTCGGAGTGATCACATCGTACTTGGGTTTCTCGTGGAGCAATCACGATGATCACGTTGTACTTGGGTTTCTCTCTGCGTGATCACGTCGTACTTGGGTTTCTCTCGGAGTGATCACGTCGTACTTGGGTTTCTCTCAGAGCGATCACGTCATACTTGGGTTTCTCTCAGAGTGATCACGTCGTACTTGGGTTTCTCTTGGAGTGATCACGATGATCACGTCGTACTTGGGTTTCTCTCGGAGTGATCACGTCATACTTGGGTTTCTCTCGGCGCAATCACGTCATACTTGGGTTTCTCTCGCAGTGATCACGTCGTACTTGGGTTTCTCTCAGAGTGATCACATCGTACTTGGGTTTCTCTTGGAGTGATCACGTCATACTTGGGTTTCTCTCGGCGCAATCACGTCATACTTGGCTTTCTCTCGGAGTGATCGCGTCATACTTGGGTTTCTCGCAGAGCGATAACGATGATCACGTCGTACTTGGTTTTCTCTCAGAGTGATCACGTCGTACTTGGGTTTCTCTCAGAGCGATTGCGTCATACTTGGGTTTCTCTCAGAGTGATCACGATGATCACGTCGTACTTGGGTTTCTCTCAGATGATCACGTCATACTTTGGCACTTCATTTTTAAAGAAGAGGAAAAGTAAATTAAAATCATACATACTGATGAAAAATGATGATAATATGGGATTTTCAAAGGATAAATTTCCATGACCCGGAGTTTAACTCTTCAGGCCTGGAGATTTCCTAAGAAGTGATCATGTCGTACTTGGGTTTTTCTCGGAGCGATCACATTGTACTTGGGTTTCTCTCAGAGTGATCACGTCGTACTTGGGTTTCTCTTGGAGTGATCACGTTGTACTTGGGTTTCTCTCAGAGCGATCACGTCATACTTGGGTTTCTCTCAGAGTGATCACATCATACTTGGGTTTCTCTCAGAGTTATCACGTCGTACTTGGGTTTCTCGCGGAGCGACCACGATGATCACGTCGTACTTGGGTTTCTCTCAGAGTGATCACGTCATACTTGGGTTTCTCTCAGAGCGATCACGTCATACTTGGGTTTCTGTCGGAGCGATCACGTTGTACTTGGGTTTCTTGCGGAGCGATCACAATGATCATGTCGTACTTGGGTTTCTCTCAGAGTGATCACGTCGTACTTGGGTTTCTCTCGGAGTGATCACGTCGTACTTGGGTTTCTCTCGGAGCGATCACGCTGTACTTGGATTTCTTGTGGAGCGATCACGATGATCATGTCGTACTTGGGTTTCTCTCAGAGCGATCACGTCGTACTTGGGTTTCTCTCGGAGCAATCACGTCGTACTTGGGTTTGTCTTGGAGCGATCACGTCGTACTTGGGTTTCTCTCGGAGCGATAACGTCATACTTGGGTTTCTCTCAGAGTGATCACGTCATACTTGGAGTATTTCTTGTAAAAATAAATCATTAACAGCTGTTTTTACTGGGGTAAGATTTGTTATATTTAGAAAGACCACCCACTTGGGGTGGAGAAATTGCGCTGTTCAAAATATTTAAGGGGCTTGTAAACCTGTGTAAATCGAAGCTGTTCCAGTGTTTTTGAAGACTGTGAATTTCGTTTCCTTTTGCCAGCAAAATAAAAACTGTTGCTTTGGGACTTTGATTTGTCAATGACTTTTCTGGACACCTTTAAGAAGATATTTTAAACAATTAAGAACAGAAAACCACTCAGACTCTCGTCTGGTGATCAGGACCTGTGACAGCAGGAAGGTAGGAAAGGAAGAGGAGAGACAAAGAAGGAAAATAAACATGCAAAGAAAGATGAAAAGGAAGAGAGATTGAAGATTGAACAAAAGAAGAAAAAGAAATGAAAAAGGAGGGAAGACAAAGAAGAGAAGGAAGAAGAGATGATTACAGCACCGGATGGAAAGAAAAAATGTATAATTTCAAGTTATACAAAGAAACCAAACCTTTGAAGATAGAATTAAAGTTAATAAATATTGAAGGTGTTAAAATACGTCTGAAATCGGTTCCTACCTGCCCTCCGCCGTTGACCTTGTTGGTGAGTTTGACCTTGTTAAAGGTCACGGTCGCCTTCATCCAATGAGCTCCAAAGTTGGGGGAGTCGGGGTGGATGTAGATACCACCGTGGCCCCGCCCCTCACCACGCCCCTCCGCCCGGCCGGCTGCCACCCACTCACCATTCATGAACTTCCACCTGCAGCCGTCGGCCGGGACGAAGTCCAACAGGAAGGAGTACATGGAGCTTGGATCCAGACCAGAGACGCTGACCTTCAGGACAGGAAACATGCGGCTACAAACGCACAAAGTGTGATATTTTAAAAACATTTGAGCATTTGTGTAAAACTTTATCTGGTTACAAAATGAAACATGGAGGCACAAAGGCAGCAGAAGAAGCAGCCGGTCCTTCGAGTGGATAAGATTCAACGACTCCTCCCGGGCAGGACAGGAATTAGGATTTATCCAAGGACTCAGGCAGGTCATGTGACCAGGAATCAAATCCAGGTCTACATACGAGTCACGTCTTATCACGCTGCGTTACCTGCTCCGCACATGTAACCACAAAAATATTTCAAAAACTGTATCATCACGTTGGTCAGGACGGTTCAAGCTAACCCGTGACCCGTTGTGTGAAGCTCATTTCCCTTTTCGTGATTAGTTCACTGATGTTAGCGATAGTGTGCTGATTTTCACAATGACCTGAATTTTGATGGTGGGGTGTGGTGGCCAAGTGGTTAGTTCCTGGTTTAAAGCCCACACACGCCACATTTCTCCATATAACGTGGAGCTGCATCAGGAAGAGCATCCAGCGTAAAACTCCTGCCAAATCCACATGCAGATCCACCTCAGATCTGCTGTGGTGTACTCGAGTGCAAACGGGTGAGCAGCCAAGGGACTTACTAATTACGTCTGACTCATAAGCGTGTGAGCTGTCAGTCAAACCATCTGCAACGTCAACAGGCTTTTATTTTGAAAATACGTGGAGAACTGCAGAGATTTAACATTGGTGCATTGGTGTGGTGTCATATTTGAACAAAATATTATCTTTATTATTGTCTAACTAGATATTATCTGGTGTGCACAAGATACAAAAATAAACATGTATTGGTACGTCGGGACAGCGTGTAGAACCCCCCCGAAAACATATATGTGGTAAATTGAGCGTAGCATCGCTTTATATGTTCACTGACAGAGTGACGTCAGAACACGGCGCCATTTTGGTTCCAACTGCGCTGAACTACTGAACGAACCTTTCATGTTTTCAACATTTTTTAAAATCATTTAACCACATACAGAAACACATCCAGGTACAGGTTCTATCAAAATAAATATAAAAATAGTTAAGCTATCACATTTACATAACTTCACAATTTATGATGATTTATTTCATTAATTTAAAACCTGATTTATGCAGCTGCAGCTCTGTAACTCTGTGTCATACAATGACGTATGTGACAGTTTTAAAGTTCTCCGTCTGTGGATTTTGCTCTATTCTGGATTAATTTGACCCTCAACAAGCTTTTCTTTCTATCATCATCACCTCCAAATCAAAGGTAAGCTGAACATTTTCCTCTTTTATCGACTTTGTGCTGTAAATGTGGACTTTTCTGATCCATTTTTTAATCAGCGTGCACACTGTAAAAACTATGATAATATGATGGCAGACGAAGGAGTTAAAGAAGAAAAGTGTCAAATCACAGCCTTTTGTGTTTGATTTAACAGGTGCAGGCTTCAGGTCTCAGTCTGAACACAGTTTGAAAAAAAAATAAATGCTCGAACTTTTAATCACAGAAATGTCTCCGGTCCCACATGTGAGGAGATTTAATGGAAATACACATTGTGATCAGACGTGACATTTTATCTGATGTGACAGAAAAATGTTATACAAAATCTGTTATATACGCTGTTTATTACATGGAAAACAACACAAAAACTTTGGGACTTTTTTGTCCGGTGACTGTGAATATCTGGTTTATACGATGATGGTTTAGGTGAGTTTTACTGAACAATAAATTGACCTCTCAAAGCTTTGATGATGAAGTCACTTCCATCCCACACGCTGACTTTATTTTCCCAAATGTTTCTTACTTTTGGATCTGAAGGGAATCTGTACATCTCGAAGTTCTTGTTGTGTCTATTTGTGCCTCCAAACACACAACAACCTGACATTTTCAGCAAATAAATAAATTAAATAGCTGGATTTACATGCAGGCACATTAACAGCCAACGTTATTTTGAACCCAAGATGGCACCAGGAGTCATGTGACCAATTTTTTTCGACTCATCATGTCACCACTATCTCAGTTATTCAAACCTAATAAATGGATTTTGTCCGTCACAAAGACACAGACAGGCCAAAGATGTGTCTCTTAGCTAGCGGTTAGCAGCACAGACCAGAAGAGGACATGCTGTGGGCGAGCGCATCGACTCAATGGAACATAACGTCATAGGCTAATACCTAGTGTGCTTTAAAGCCACACATCCATCAATCAGGAAAAAATAACCGTCAGGTATTCAGTCCCTCTGTAAAGAGGAGAGATGTCAGACCCGGCTCACGGGTCGGACCCGGCTCTGGGACCCTCAGCACAAAACCCATCGTGTGCACTGAGTTTCTAACAGGGTTAGGGTTTATATACACGTCGTGCTGTCTGAGTGACCCCTCTGACACGCCCACCAAGCAAGTGAAAATCTTATCTTCAAGCTGTTGTTCAATGTTTGTAAAAAAAACCCCAACATTGCTCAACCTGGAAATGCAAAGGGAACACGGTCCAGGTCATCATGATTTCTACAGGAAGTCAGAAATTTGCAGTTACGTCAAAGTGGTGCACACGTGTCCGAGCGCAAACATCGTAGAGTCCAAGGAACCGGTTTTGGATTCAAAGATTCTTCATTCACAGGAAGAAGAAACAACTTGCAAGTTTGTTTTTGATTTATTATTATTTTAACCATGTATTCAGAAATGATGTTATTCGTGAACGTGACAAAGTGTTGATGTTGGAGGAACAAACGCACGTTACCGTCCGTTCTTGGTGACGATCATCTCGTTGGTAATTTGTTGGAACTTCCTCCACAGCTCAGCGTCCTCCAGCGTCACCCTCAGCTCGCGCTCCGTCGGGTCTCCCTTCTCCCGGCCCGCCTGCAGCTCGCTCTCCACGGCACTCAGCAGCCGCGACATGCAGTGATCGACCGAGCTGGGACTACCACGCATCACAGTGCGGTCGCCGGCAAGCCAGTCTGCCGCAGAGACAGAACTAGACTCTTCACCCTCGGGTCGACCTTCCACCTTCATCTGAAGACAAAACCACAGTCCAGTCAACATCACGCGTCCCATCAGTCTGTTCCCGTCCACAAACAGACTCCACAGACCGGTTCTGCTTGTTCTGGGTTAGAAAGCTGGAATAAGAGACTACATTATGTGTAATTGTTCCTACAGTAGGGGGCACTGTGTACGGCATCAGACAGATGATTCACACTGTGTACGAATCGGAGGCCATGGCCACGGACAACATGCAGCTGTGGCACCATGTCCACCATTCATCCACCACAAACTGTTGCACAAAACGAGATCAAAGCAAAACCAGAAATCCAAAAAATACAATCACAACATAAACAAGATCAAAAGAAAACCAGAAACCCAAAATACACAATCACGACATAAACGAGATCAAAGGAAAACTGGAAACCCAAAACATACAATCATTACATAAATGAGATCAAAGGAAACCGGAAACCCAATATATACAATCACGACATAAACAACATCAAAGGAAAACTGGAAACCCAAAATATACAATCACGACATAAACGAGATCAAAGGAAAACCAGAAACCCAAAATATATAATCACGACATAAACGAGATCAAAGGAAAACCGGAAACCCAATATATACAATCACGACATAAACAACATCAAAGGAAAACTGGAAACCCAAAATATACAATTAAGACATAAACGAGATCAAAGGAAAACCAGAAACCCAAAATACACAATCACGACATAAACGAGATCAAAGGAAAACTGGAAACCCAAAACATACAATCATTACATAAATGAGATCAAAGGAAACCGGAAACCCAATATATACAATCACGACATAAACAACATCAAAGGAAAACTGGAAACCCAAAATATACAATCACGACATAAACGAGATCAAAGGAAAACCAGAAACCCAAAATATATAATCACGACATAAACGAGATCAAAGGAAAACCGGAAACCCAATATATACAATCACGACATAAACAACATCAAAGGAAAACTGGAAACCCAAAATATACAATTAAGACATAAACGAGATCAAAGGAAAACCAGAAACCCAAAATATACAATCACGACATAAACAAGATCAGAAGAAAACCAGAAACCCAAAATATACAATCACGACATAAACAACATCAAAGGAAAACTGGAAACCAAAAATATACAATCACGACATAAACAAGATCGAAGGAAAACCAGAAACCCAAAATATACAGTCGCAACATAAACGAAATCAAAAGAGGTTTAAAGATACATAACTTTTGTTTTCCAACCAAACACTGCAAATAATAATAATAATGACACTCGATACAGATGATTGACTTGTCCTTTAGCTGAAGACATCACCACAAAAATGTCTCATTTTTTTGTGGATACACAGGGGATGACATCATCAGTGATGTCAGCGCCTGTTTTTCATTTATTTTACAAACTGTTTTTTTTTCTCTCTCAGTTTGTAGAAAATTAAATATTTCATCGTATTTATTTAAAGACATCAGAATCTCAGAGGGAGTTAAATGACCGAGGAGGAGATCTGCAGCTGATAATTTAAAATCACAACTTATTAAAATTGAAGTGGACTTCCTCAGACAAAGGTCAAAGGTCAAAATACAGAGATATGTTAAAATAGTTTTCAATGGACGAGACAGACAGGTGAACACACTGATCCTGATCATAGACTGTGTGATCCAGTCTGGTTCCTGACAGCTGGATCTAGATCAGTTTTCAGACTCTGAACTGGTTTCACTCCATTTTTTTTTTTTTTTTTTTTTTAATGGTGACGGACACGAAACAGGAGTCTTTGAGTTTAAAAAGTGAACATTTTTCTAGAAACGTTGACTAAAAAAACACTGGTCACAAACTGGATCTGGACTCAGACCACTTCCTGTCCGGGTGGGTTCATGTTGGGCCGTGCTCTAAAGGTCGGCGTCATGTTCCATTTGAATTAATTTGCAAAATCCAAACCTTCATACAGCATCCTGACCGAGGTTCTGCCTTCACCGTCTGTCCGTCACGTCTCAGACACAGGAACTGGTCTTTTAATACCTTTGACCTTTATAGGTGCTGCATTTACCTCAGTTATGAGTTCAAATATCAAAACAAAGGCTGGGTCGAGTCTGAGGGAGGATCAGAGCCTCCAGGCAGCGCCAGCCGGGCACAAGTGACCCGCTATGGGAGCAGGAGACGGGAAACAGTCTGAGAGACAGAGGACTGGGGAGAGACAAACCGGGGAGACTGAAACCGGCCACAGGCCACTTTCAGTGGAGGTCAAAGGTGAAATATAAGGCGCGCGCAGCGATTCACTTCCAGAAACAAACACACGTGTCACAAATCCATTTATGACCTTTGAGTTTTAAAGGGGTGACTCCGTCCCCTGTGCAACAGAAAGCATACAAAACAATAAAACAAACAAACAAAACTACAAAAAACAATAAAACACGGTCCTACAATTTATCTACTTTTTATTGATGAGCTGATTTCTGTGAGATCAAAACCAAATCTTCAAATCCTGGATCAGAACTTTGTGCACAGACAGACGTGAGCCCGATTCAGGACACGCCTCCTTTCTTGAACGCCACCGGGTCAGATACTGTTTGTTTTTTGAATCATCATTTTATTAAAATGATATGAAATTCTATTTCAAGATAACCAAAATAAAACAATAAATCAGAAATAATTAATTACCATAGTAATAATAATAATAAAACTCGCATGACCTTTAATTGGAGACGACGGTTGAAGATGAGTGAGTGAATAATAATAATAATAATAATAATAATAATAATAACAATAATAATAATAATAACAATAATAATAATAATAACAATAATAATACTGTTACTTTTCAACATCAGTGAAGCATTTAATTTAATTCTTAAATAAATCAGTGTTCTGACTTTCTTGTGTTTACAGTCATTAAAACTACTGAATTAATTTAAAAGTACTGTATTAATTTTTATGTTACATTTAATGTAAAAAGAAAAGTTAAATTCAGTGTTTCATTTAAACTCAACAATAATAATAATAATACTGTTACTTTTCAACATCAATGAAGCATTTAAATTAATTCTTAAATAATTCACTGTTCTGACTTTCATATGTTTACAGTCATTAAAACTACTGAATTAATTTAAAAGTACTGTATTAATTTTTATGTTACATTTGATAAAAAAGAAAAATTAAATTCAGTGTTTCATTTAAACTCAACAACAACAACAATAATAATAATAATAATAATAATATCATCACACATCACATCAAATTTTCAGTTTTATACGGTAGTTTAATATATATTTTTTGTTCATGTTGAAAATTCTGATAAAATCCAGACAAATTGAAAAGGAAACACAGAATTTAAAATCATCAGGAAAACAGTTTCTTAATAAGAAACCACAATTAAATGTAAAACAAATAAGCAAAGATTATTTTAATAGTCCTTAATACAAACCACAAAGTAAATTTAAAACACAAATATAAATATACATTAATATTAAACACCTGCTAATCAAAAGATTTACATCATAAAAAACATTTAAAGTTACAGTAAATAAATGATTTTTTCACTGAAATAATTACTAATATAATAAATATAAATTAATCTAATTTACTAAATAATAAATTAATAAACCAATGATTAAAAAACTGACCTGTAACAGACGACAATATTTAAAGAAAATCTTCCAAAAAGTAACAAATTGACAAAAAGGGTTTCATGAAAGGCTTCAAATTATTTTGAACACACCTGATCAATTATCAGTTTGACAGTTAATGAAGAAACTGACGGTTTTAATGTTTGTGAGGATGAAGAGCCAGAAAAAAAAAAACTGTCAGAGCCAATCAGAAGACAGCATCTCCCCCCCACCCCCTCTGTGTGTGTGTGTGTGTGTGTGTGTGTGTGTGTGTGTGTGTGTGCGTGTGTGTGTCCTGCCAATTCCATCACCAAAAACATCTCTGTCTCTCTCTCTCTCTCTCTCTCTCTCTCTCTCTCTCTCTCTCTCTCTCACACACACACACACACACACACACACACACACACACACACACACACACACACACACACACACACACACACACACACACACACACACACACAGGTTGGGGTTAAAGTGGATCTGGAGGTCCTGTGGTTAATGTCGTCAGTCTGTAACGACTCTGCAGGAAGAATCAAATCCAACAGAAACATTTTATACTGATGAACTTTAGGAACTGGAGCTACGACAGTCAAAGATACGTTAAGAAAAGTTCAACACTGAACCTGGATTCACAAAACTTTCAACACCTCAGAGTTTGAAACATCACTTCAACAGTCAACTTTCATTTCAACTCCTTCATGATCAGTTCTAGTAGTGCTACAGACTTTAGCTTGAAGCTACATTAGCTGATGCTAACAAGGAGCACATGACAGTTGTCCCAGTGTTCCCAGAGCCCAATATTCCCAACGCCAAATGTTCCCAGTGTTCCCAAGGTCCCAATGTTCCTGAAGTCCAATGTTCCCAGTGTCCAGTGTTACCAAGGTCCTAATGTTCCTGAAGTCCAATGTTCCCAGTGTCCAGTGTTACCAAGGTCCCACTGTTCCCAAAGTCCAATGTTCCCAGTGCCCAGTGTTCCCAAGGTCCTAATGTTCCTGAAATCCAATGTTTCCAGTGTCCATTGTTCCCAAGGTCCCAATATTCCTGAAGTCCAAAGTTCCCAGTGCCCAGTGTTCCCAAGGTCCCAATGTTCCTGAAGTCCAATGTTCCCAGTGCCCAGTGTTCCCAAGGTCCTAATGTTCCTGAAGTCAAATGTTCCCAGTGCCCTGTGTTCCCAGGTCCCAATGTTCCTGAAGTCCAATGTTCCCAGTGCCCAGTGTTCCCAAGGTCCCAATGTTCCTGAAGTCCAATGTTCCCAGTGCCCAGTGTTCCCAAGGTCCTAATGTTCCTGAAGTCAAATGTTCCCAGTGCCCTGTGTTCCCAGGTCCCAATGTTCCTGAAGTCCAATGTTCCCAGTGTCCAGTGTTCCCAAGGTCCTAATGTTCCCAAACTCCAGTGTTCCCAGTGTCCAGTGTTCCCAAGGTCCCAATGTTCCTGAAGTCCAATGTTCCCAATGCCCAGTGTTCCCAAGGTCCTAATGTTCCTGAAGTCCAATGTTCCCTGTGCCCAGTGTTCCCAGGGTCCCAGTGTTCCTGAAGTCCAATGTTCCCTGTGCCCAGTGTTCCCAAGGTCCTAATGTTCCTGAAGTCAAATGTTCCCAGTGCCCTGTGTTCCCAAGGTCCCAATGTTCCTGAAGTCCAATGTTCCCAGTGCCCAGTGTTCCCAAGGTCCTAATGTTCCTGAAGTCAAATGTTCCCAGTGCCCTGTGTTCCCAGGTCCCAATGTTCCTGAAGTCCAATGTTCCCAGTGTCCAGTGTTCCCAAGGTCCTAATGGTCCCAAAGTCCAGTGTCCCCAGTGTCCAGTGTTCCCAAGGTCCCAGTGTTCCTGAAGTCCAATGTTCCCAATGCCCAGTGTTCCAAAGGTCCTAATGTTCCTGAAGTCCAATGTTCCCAGTGCCCAGTATTCCCAAGGTCCCAGTGTTCCTGAAGTCCAGTGTTCCCAGTGCCCAGTGTTCCCAAGGTCCTAATGTTCCTGAAGTCCAATGTTCCCAGTCCCCAGTGTTCTCAAGGTCCCAATGTTCCTGAAGTCCAATGTTCCCAGTGCCCAGTGTGCCCATGGTCCTAATGTTCCTGAAGTCAAATGTTCCCAGTGCCCAGTGTTCCCAAGGTCCCAATGTTCCTGAAGTCCAATGTTCCCAGTGTCCAGTGTTCCCAGACCTAAATGTTCCCAAGTTTCTATGTTCCCAGTGTCCAGTGTTCCCAAGACCCAACCTTCCAAAGATTCTAATATTCCCCGGATTAATGTCAGATAAACGGCCCACAACAAAGGGTCCTACGTTTCCCAGTTCTACAAAGTACATAATGGGTACTTGGTAAACTTAGGGTCGCTGACCGTGGGAACAAACTCCTGCCACACCAAAGCCACGTCCTCCTGCCCAGGTACAAGTTGCATAAATTTAGCAAAGGACTCGACTTTAGAGGCAAAAATGCCCATTTTACTTTTCAAAACAATTTATAGTTTTGACTCGTACAGTTTTTATTTCTGTTTTTTGTTTTGTTTTGTTTTTTGCCCCTCAACTGATTTTAGGTTGATTCTCGGGACGCCAACTCACAGCCGGCGTGTCGCTCCACCAGGCTGGTAAGGAAACACAAACACACACAGAAATAGACACACACACAGTGTCTGTTTCTGTGTGTTTCTGTGTGTGTCTCTCTCTGTGTGTGTGTGTATGTGTGTGTGTGTCTTCCTGTTTCTGTCTATAGAAACAGGAAGACACACACACAGAAACAGACACACACATGCACGCACACAGAAACAGACACAGAAACAGACACTGTGTGTGTCTCTGTGTGACAGACACACACACACACAGAAACAGGCACACACATACACAGAAACAGACACACACACACAGAAACAGACACAGAAACAGACACTGTGTGTCTGTCTCTGTGTGACAGACGCACACACACAAACGCACAGAAACAAACACACACACGCAGATAGAAACAGACACACACAGAGACACACACAGAAACAGACACACAAACAGACACACAGACACACACAAACAGACACACACACACAAACAGACACTGACACACAGACACACAGACAGAAACAGACACACACACACGGACACACACACAGAAACAGAAACACACACATAGAAACAGACACAGAAACAGACACTGTGTGTCTCTGTGTGACAGACACACACACACACAGACACACAGAAACAGACACAGAAACAGACACTGTGTGTGTCTCTGTGTGACAGACACACACACACACACACACACACACACACACACAGAGACACACATAAAGAGACACACACATACACAGAAACAGACACACACACACAGAAACAGACACTGTGTGTGTCTCTGTGTGACAGACGCACACACACAAACGCACAGAAACAAACACACACGCAGATAGAAACAGACACACACAGAGACACACACAGAAACAGACACACACAAACAGACACACACACACACACACACAGACACACACAAACAGACACACACACACACAAACAGACACTGACACACAGACACACACACGGACACACACACAGAAACAGACACACACACAAACACACACACACAGACACATGCACAGAAATAGACACATACAGACAGACAGAAACAGACACATACACAAACACACACACAGACACACAGAAACAGACACACACACAGAAACATACACTGTGTGTGTGTGTGTGTGTGTGTGTGTGCATGTGTCTGTCACACAGAGACACACACACTGTCTGTCTGTTTCTGTGTGTGTCTGTTTCTGTGTGTCTGTGTGTGTGTCTCTTTCTGTGTGTCTGTTTCTGTGTGTGTGTGTGAATGTGTGTGTCTGTCACACAGAGACACACACAGCATCTGTTTCTGTGTGTCTGTGTGTGTGTGTGTGTGTGCGTGCGTGTGTGTCTCTTTCTGTGTGTCTGTTTCTGTCTGTGTGTGTGTGCGTGCGTGTGTGTCTGTTTCTGTCTGTGTGTGTGAGTGTGTGTGTCTTCCTGTTTCTGTCTGTGTGTCTGTCACACACATAGACAGAAACAGACACACACACACACACACACACACACAGAGACACACAGAAACAGACACTGTGTGTGTCTGTGTGATAGACACACAGAAACACACACACACACACACACACACAGAAACAGACACACACAAAGAGACACACACAGAAAGACACACACACACGCACGCACACACACACACACACACACACACACACAGAGACAGAAACAGACACACACAGACACATACACACACACACACATACACAGACACACAGAAACAGACACACACAGAGATAGAAACAGACACACACAGAAACAGACACACACACACACACACACACACATACACAGACACACAGAAACAAACACACAACACAGATAGAAACAGAAACACACAGAAACACGCACGCACACACACACACACAGAGAGACACACAGAAACAGACTGTGTCTGTGTGTCTATCACACAGACACACACACACACACACACAGACACAGACACACACAAAGAGACACACACAGAAACAGACACACACACACAGACACACGCACGCACACACACACACACACACACACACAGAGACAGAAACAGACACATACACACACACACGCACACATACACAGACACACAGAAACAGACACACACAGAGATAGAAACAGACATACACAGAAACAGACACATACACACACACACACACACATGCACAGACACACAGAAACAAACACACAACACAGATAGAAACAGACACACACAGAAACACACGCACGCACACACACACATACACACACACATATAAATAGACACAGAAACAGACACACAGACACAAATGATATGAAATTATATTTCAAGATAACCAAAATAAAAGAATAAATGAGAAATAATTAATTACAATAGTAATAATAGTAATAACACCCGCGTGACCCTTAATTGGAGACGGCGGAGTGAATAATAATAATAATAATAATAATACTGTTACTTTTCAACATCAGTGAAGCATTTAATTTAATTCTTAAATAAATCAGTGTTCTGACTTTCTTATGTTTACAGTCATTAAAACTACTGAATTAATTTAAAAGTACTGTATTAATTTTTATGTTACATTTAATGTAAAAAGAAAAGTTAAATTCAGTGTTTCATTTAAACTCAATAATAATAATAATACTGTTACTTTTCAACATCAATGAAGCATTTAAATTAATTCTTAAATAAATCACTGTTCTGACTTTCTTATGTTTACAGTCATTAAAACTACTGAATTAATTTAAAAGTACTGTATTAATTTTTATGTTACATTTAGTTTAAAAAGTTAAATTCAGTGTTTCATTTAAACTCAATAATAATAATAATACTGTTACTTTTCAACATCAATGAAGCATTTAAATTAATTCTTAAATAAATCACTGTTCTGACTTTCTTATGTTTACAGTCATTAAAACTACTGAATTAATTTAAAAGTACTGTATTAATTTTTATGTTACATTTAGTTTAAAAAGTTAAATTCAGTGTTTCATTTAAACTCAGTAATAATAATAATAATATCATCACACATCACATCAAATGTTCAGTTTTATACGGACGTTTTGTTGGGAAAGTGTAAGTACACGGACCCACAACAGGGGGCGCAAATGAACGGACAATGGAATAGGTCAAATAACACACTTTACTGTTGTGAATATGCACAACAAGTACAACAGATTACAATAATGGACAAAGTCAAATTCACACAGGTGTCGTGTGGGCAGGCTCGAAGATAGGAGACGCCTCTCCACAGTAGAACCGGAACCACACGGTTTCCTCCGCCACCAGACCCCGGGAATACTGGAGCCGCCAAGTCCCGAATTCCCAGGTGGCCACTGCCTCCGCGTGTCGGACCTGGTACTGCTGGCGAGGAATAAAGAACAATTAAAGGAGGGCGCGTTCACACCCAGGAATCCGAACGGCAGGTAAGCTGCCTCCACCTCTCGTTGGAAAGTTCTCTCAGAGTAATGCACAAAGTCACAAAGATCACTGTCAAACAGTTAGCTGAGTACGTTACCTTCTCGGTAGAAACGATATCTCGGCAAAGAGGTGGAGACGTCGTCCTGCTGATATACTCCAGCCGATCAGATGATTGGTAACAGCTGTTGCAGGTGATGCGTGACAGCTGTCACCCTGGCTGCTCCTGTGAGGCGGCTGCGCCCTCTGGTGCCTGGAGCCCGCACTCCAGACAGGGCGCTCTCTGGTGGTGGGCCAGCAGTACCTCCTCTTCTGGCGGCCCACACAACAGGACCCCCCCCTCAACGGGCGCCTCCTGGCGCCCGACCAGGTTTGCCCGGGTGGCGGCGGTAGAAATCGGCCAGGAGGGCCGGGTCCAGGATGAAGCTCCTCTTCACCCAGGAGCGTTCTTCAGGTCCGTACCCCTCCCAGTCCACCAAATACTGGAAGCCCCGGCCCATCCTACGGACATCCAAGAGCCGGCGCACAGTCCAAGCCGGCTCGCCATCGATGATCCGGGCAGGAGGTGGTGCCGGACCGGGAGTACAGAGGGGTGAGGTGTGATGGGGCTTAATCCGGGACACGTGGAAAACGGGATGGATCCGCAGTGAGGCCGGAAGCTGAAGCCTCACTGCGGCTGGACTGAGTACCTTGATGATCTTGAATGGACCGATGTACCGGTCCTGCAGTTTGGGGGAGTCCACTTGAAGGGGTATGTCCTTTGTAGACAACCACACTGCCTGCCCTGGCCGGTACGTAGGGGCCGGGGTCCGCCGACGGTCTGCATGGGCCTTCGTCCTCATCCGGGCCTTCAGCAAGGCAGAACGGGCGGCACGCCACACCCGACGGCACTTCCGTAGGTGGGCCTGGACCGAGGGCACACCGACCTCTCCCTCAACCACCGGAAACAAAGGAGGTTGGTACCCCAGACACACCTCGAAAGGGGAGAGGCCGGTGGCTGCCGACACCTGGCTGTTATGGGCGTACTCGATCCAGGCCAGATGGGTACTCCAGGCCGCCGGGTGCGCGGCTGTCACGCAACGCAGGGCCTGCTCCACCTCCTGATTGGCCCGTTCTGCTTGCCCGTTGGTCTGGGGATGATACCCGGATGAGAGACTCACCGTGGCCCCCAGTTCCCGGCAGAAGCTCCTCCAGACTTGCGAGGAGAACTGGGGACCACGATCCGAAACGATGTCCAATGGTATCCCATGCAGCCGGACGACGTGGTGGACCAGGAGGTCCGCTGTCTCCTGGGCCGTCGGGAGCTTCGGGAGGGCCACGAAGTGGGCCGGCTTGGAGAATCGGCCCACTATCGTGAGGATGGAGGTGTTGCCCTGGGACGGCGGGAGGCCCGTGACAAAATCCAGGCCGATGTGGGACCAGGGGCGATGGGGCACGGGCAGCGGCTGGAGCAGTCCCGAAGCCCTGCGATGGTCAGCCTTGCCCCTGGCGCAGGTGGTGCAGATCTGGATATAATCCCGGACGTCGGCCTCTAGGGACGCCCACCAGAAGCGCTGCCGGACAACTGCCACGGTTCTTCGCACCCCTGGATGACAGGAGAGCTTAGAGCCGTGACAGAAGTCCAGGACTGCAGCCCTAGCTTCTGGTGGGACGTAGAGTTTGTTCTTCGGCCCAGTCCTGGGGTCCGGGCTTCGTGCCAGGGCCTCCCGGATGGTTCTCTCTACGTCCCAGGTAAGGGTGGCCACGATAGTAGACTCCGGGATGATGGGTTCCGGTGGATCCGACAACTCCGTTTTGACTTCTTCTTCATGTACCCGGGACAAGGCATCCGATTTCTGGTTCTTGGTCCCGGGATGGTAGGTGATCCGGAAGTCAAAACGGCCGAAGAACAGTGACCAGCGGGCTTGCCTGGGGTTCAGCCGCTTGGCGGTCCTGATATACTCCAGGTTCCGGTGGTCAGTGAAAACCGTGAATGGCATGGACGTTCCCTCCAACAGATGTCTCCACTCTTCAAGAGCCTCTTTCACCGCAAGGAGTTCTCGATTGCCGACGTCATAGTTCCGTTCAGCCGGGGTCAACCTGCGGGAAAAATAGGCACACGGGTGAAGGACCTTATCGGTCCTCCCGCTCTGGGAAAGCACAGCTCCTATCCCTGAGTCCGAGGCGTCCACTTCAACCACTAACTGGCGACTAGGATCGGGCTGCACCAGAACGGGTGCAGACGAGAAGCGCCGTTTCAACTCCTTGAACGCGGCATCGCAACGATCCGACCAGGTGAAGGGGACTTTTGGTGAGGTCAGGGCTGTCAGGGGGCTAACTACCTGACTGTAGCCCTTAATGAACCTCCTGTAAAAATTTGCAAAGCCGAGGAACTGTTGCAGCTTCCTACGGCTAGTGGGTTGGGGCCAGTCTCTCACCGCCGTAACCTTGGCCGGATCAGGAGCGACGGAGTTGGGGGAGATGATGAACCCCAGGAAGGACAAAGAAGTGCGGTGAAACTCGCACTTCTCGCCCTTCACAAACAGCCGGTTCTCCAACAACCGCTGCAGGACCTGACGTACATGCCGGACATGAGTCTCAGGATCCGGAGAAAAGTGAGGATATCGTCTAGATATACGAAGACGAATCGGTGCAGGAAATCCCGCAAGACATCATTAACCAATGCTTGGAACGTCGCGGGGGCGTTTGTGAGGCCGAACGGCATGACCAGGTACTCAAAGTGACCTAACGGGGTGTTAAATGCCGTCTTCCATTCGTCTCCCTTCCGGATCCGAACCAGGTGATACGCATTTCTAAGATCCAGCTTAGTAAAGATTTTGGCTCCATGCAGGGGGGTGAACACGGAATCTAATAATGGCAACGGGTATCGGTTGCGAACCGTAATCTCATTCAGCCCCCTGTAATCAATACATGGACGAAGTCCGCCATCTTTCTTGCCCCCAAAAAAGAAACCTGCCCCCATCGGGGAGGTGGAGTTCTGGATCAGCCCGGCAGCTAATGAGTCCCGGATGTAGGTCTCCATTGATTCGCGCTCAGGTCGTGAGAGGTTGTACAGCCTGCTGGACGGGAACTCAGCGCCTGGAACCAAATCAATGGCACAATCGTACGGACGGTGCGGGGGAAGGGTGAGTGCCAGATCCTTGCTGAAGACGTCAGCAAGATCGTGGTACTCAACCGGCACTGCCGTCAAATTGGGAGGGACTTTGACCTCCTCCTTAGCCTGGGAACCGGGAGGAACCGAGGATCCTAAACACACCCGATGGCAGGTTTCGCTCCACTGAACCACCACCCCAGACGGCCAATCGATCCGGGGATTGTGCTTTAACATCCATGGGATGCCCAAAATCACGCGGGAGGTAGAAGGAGTTACAAAAAACTCAATCTCCTCCCGGTGGTTTCCAGACACCACCAGAGTTACTGGTGGTGTCTTGTGTGTGAGTAAAGGGAGGAGGGTGCCATCTAGTGCCCGCACCTGCAATGGCGTAGGAAGCGCCACCAGAGGGAGCCCTACCTCCTTTGCCCATCTGCTGTCTAGCAGATTCCCTTCTGACCCCGTGTCCACCAGTGCTCGGGCTTGAAGGGTTAAATCCCGGCTCAGGATTGTGACTGGGAGTCGTGTGGCAATTTGTGTGTGTCTCACTTGAATGTCTTGACCCCCCCTTAGCCCAGTCTCTAAGGGCGAGTGTTGACGTTTTGGCCGTTTGGGGCAGTCTCTCTGTGTGTGCTCTGTTGAGCTGCAGAGAAAACACTCTCCACGGATCAGCCTCCCCATTTTGGCCCTGTGCGTTTCCCTAACAACGTCAACAGGGGGAGCTGTTGCCCCACAAAGCGCTGCGGCTGTGGAGCGTGGGGAGGGCGGCCCCTTTTCGAACCCGGAAGGGAGAGGGGCGGCGCGTATCCGGTCACATCCTTCGCCTCGCTCCCGACGGCGTTCCTCTAACCGATTGTCTAATCGTATAACGAGATCAATAAGCCCGTCTAAATCCCGCGGTTCGTCCTTGGCCACCAGGAGCTCCTTCAGGACCAACGACAGTCCGTTTACGAAGGCGGCGCGGAGGGCAGTGTTATTCCAGCTGGACCTCGCAGCCGCGATGCGGAAGTCGACTGCATAAACAGCTGCGCTCCGGCGCCCCTGTCTCATTGACAGCAGCACGGCTGAAGCGGTCTCTCCTCTATTTGGATGATCGAACACTGTTCTGAACTCCCTCACAAACCCATCATATGTCAGAAGGAGCCGTGACTTTTGCTCCCAAAGCGCTGTAGCCCAAGCGCGTGCCTTGCCACGAAGCAGATTAATTACATAAGCTATCTTACTAGCATCAGTCGCGTACATGACGGGAAGTTGTGCGAAGACGAGCGAACACTGCATAAGAAAGTCAGCGCATGTCTCCACACAACCCCCGTACGGCTCTGGAGGGCTTATGTATGCTTCAGGGGAAGGTGGGAGGGGTCGTTGAACGACCTGTGGAACGTCACTGTTACGCACAGGGTCGACAGGAGGGAGAGCCGCAGCAGCGCCCTGAGGGCGCGCTTCCACCTGCGCGGCGAGAGCCTCCACCCTGCGGTTAAGGAGGACGTTCTGCTCGGTCGTTAAATCCAACCGAGCCGTGAAAGCGGTGAGGATCCGCTGCAACTCACCGATCATTCCTCCTGCGGACGCCAGTGCGCCCTGTTCTTCCATTGGCCGTTCAACAGCCGGTTGACGCCCCACGGGGTCCATGACGTTGGCCGAGATATCCTGTTGGGAAAGTGTAAGTACACGGACCCACAACAGGGGGCGCAAATGAACGGACAGTGGAATAGGTCAAATAACACACTTTACTGTTGTGAATATGCACAACAAGTACAACAGATTACAATAATGGACAAAGTCAAATTCACACAGGTGTCGTGTGGGCAGGCTCGAAGATAGGAGACGCCTCTCCACAGTAGAACCGGAACCACACGGTTTCCTCCGCCACCAGACCCCGGGAATACTGGAGCCGCCAAGTCCCGAATTCCCAGGTGGCCACTGCCTCCGCGTGTCGGACCTGGTACTGCTGGCGAGGAATAAAGAACAATTAAAGGAGGGCGCGTTCGCACCCAGGAATCTGAACGGCA
>NW_022986481.1:0-39548 GCF_902500255.1 Thalassophryne amazonica
GACGGACCCTTAATTCTATTCCTAACCCTAACCCTAACCCTAACCCATTTAGAAGCCACAAATTTAGCACACTTGTCATTATTTTATGTTATTTTATGTTATTTTATGTTATTTTATTTTATTTTGTTTAAACAAATGCTACCTAACCCTAACCATAACCTCTGGACCCTAACCCTAACCACAATTGGGCTTTGTACATACACACATTTTGAGCTGTGGTGGGCAATAGGTGAATTTTGGTAGCATAGATTGATAGTGGACATGTTTCCGTTGGATGTGGCTTATTACACAGAACATGACAAAGCAATTTTGTAACTTGTTGGTGTTAACACAAGTATGTGCCATAGTCCAACCCTACTCCTGACCATAACCACAGTTTGCTTATGTACACGCACAGTTTATGGAGGGCAAGTGACCCCAATTCTAGCCAAAGTATGCTTACAAGCACATTGAACTTATGGAGTCTGTGGGAATTAAGTGAAACAAATTAAAGAAAAGTGGAAGGTCAAGGAAAATGAAACAAATAATTGCTTTTTTATGTTTTGTGTGAGTGGGGCATCCAGTTTTTACTTGGAAATTCACTTTTGCTTTAACCCCACTTCAACCTAAATTGTTTTCTTTTCTTTTCTTTTCTTTTTCTTTCTTAAAACAAAATTGCTGTTTCATGCAGGGGCGGAGTCTTAACCCTATAAAGGCAGCCTCTGTCTCCCCTGCTCATTTTCACATTAAGCTGAGGCCTGTTCAGACATGTTCAGATGATGACTGCAATTTGGCAACCCTGGACATGGAAGTTAATTTTTATGGCTTTTTACAGAATTTTTACTGCATGCTCCTACGCCTGAGGAAGGTCCAATTTGACCGAAACGTCGCGACGGGGCATGTTTCAAACTAATTTTTGTTGCACCAAGGAAGAGGTTACTCTGGCTCCTTTACACCAATTTTTGGGGGGTCTTCTGGTCAAGGGAGTGCCCGTGCACCTCCGTTCCCTTTGTTGGGGACGGAACCTTAATTCTATTCCTAAACAGCCAGCGCCGCCTTGATTCAGAAGTACCCATTTAGAAGCCACAAATTTAGCACACTTGTCATTATTTTATGTTATTTTATTTTATTTTATGTTATTTTATTTTATTTTGTTTAAACAAATGCTACCTAACCCTAACCATAACCTCTGGACCCTAACCCTAACCACAATTGGGCTTTGTACATACACACATTTTGAGCTGTGGTGGGCAATAGGTGAATTTTGGTAGCATAGATTGATAGTGGACATGTTTCCGTTGGATGTGGCTTATTACACAGAACATGACAAAGCAATTTTGTAACTTGTTGGTGTTAACACAAGTATGTGCCATAGTCCAACCCTACTCCTGACCATAACCACAGTTTGCTTATGTACACGCACAGTTTATGGAGGGCAAGTGACCCCAATTCTAGCCAAAGTATGCTTACAAGCACATTGAACTTATGGAGTCTGTGGGAATTAAGTGAAACAAATTAAAGAAAAGTGGAAGGTCAAGGAAAATGAAACAAATAATTGCTTTTTTATGTTTTGTGTGAGTGGGGCATCCAGTTTTTACTTGGAAATTCACTTTTGCTTTAACCCCACTTCAACCTAAATTGTTTTCTTTTCTTTTCTTTTCTTTTTCTTTCTTAAAACAAAATTGCTGTTTCATGCAGGGGCGGAGTCTTAACCCTATAAAGGCAGCCTCTGTCTCCCCTGCTCATTTTCACATTAAGCTGAGGCCTGTTCAGACATGTTCAGATGATGACTGCAATTTGGCAACCCTGGACATGGAAGTTAATTTTTATGGCTTTTTACAGAATTTTTACTGCATGCTCCTACGCCTGAGGAAGGTCCAATTTGACCGAAACGTCGCGACGGGGCATGTTTCAAACTAATTTTTGTTGCACCAAGGAAGAGGTTACTCTGGCTCCTTTACACCAATTTTTGGGGGGTCTTCTGGTCAAGGGAGTGCCCGTGCACCTCCGTTCCCTTTGTTGGGGACGGAACCTTAATTCTATTCCTAACCCTAACCCTAACCCTAACCCCTAACCCTATACCTTCATCCTATCCTAACCCTATACCTTCATCCTATCCTAACCCTGACCTTAACCACATTTGCTTATATGTACACGCACAGTTTATGGAGGGCAGGAGTGACCCCAATCTTAACCGCAGTGAGGGCAAGTGAGACCCCAATTTTAACCAAAATATGTGCAGTGAGAATTAAGTGAAAAAAAGTTGAGCAATGGAAGGTCAAGGGAGGATAAAACAAGTATTGCTTTATTATGTTTTGTGTGGGTGCGGCATCCAGTTTTTGGTTTTAAATGTATTATTGTTATGCCCCACTTCAACCTAAATTGAATTTCCTTTCTTTTTTCTTTTTTTTCTTTTTTTTCTTTTTTTTCTCTTCTCTCTTTTTTCTTTCTCCTCTTTTTTTTTTTATCTTTTTTCTTTTTTCTTTTCTTTTTTTCTTTTTTAAAATAAGTCAATGCAAGTTTTGCTGTTTCATGCAGGGGCGGAGTCTTACCCCTATAAAAGGAGCCTCTGTCTTTTGCTTCTCATTTCCACACCGAGTTGAGGCATGTTCAGACCTGTCCAGGCAATGACTGCAATTTGCAACCCTTGGACAAGGACAATTTTTCTACAGTTTTCATACCTCTCAGTACATGCTCTTACGCCTGAGGAAGATCAATACAGATCGAAACGTCGCGACAGAGCATGTTATTTCATTTTTTGGCCAAACAAATTTTTGTTACAACAAGACGAAGTTACTTACTTAGGCTTCTAATATATCCTAATTTTTGGAGGGTCTTTTGGTCGAGGGAGTGCCCGTGCACCTCCGTCCCTGTTTCGGGGACGGAATCCTAATTTTAATCCTAACTAGCCAGCGCCGCCTCGATTCAGAAGTACCCATCTATAAGCCACAATTTTAGCACGCTTGTTGTTGCCTTAATTTTGTAAGTACATGTCTGAATCCTAACCCTAACCTTAACCTTAACCCTAATTTTGATTTTAACCACAATTTGTTTGTGAAAACACATTGTTGAAGTTATGGAGGGCAGGCATTGAAACTTGGGTTAAATAGATTAATAAGTAGAGGGTTATTCCTTTTGGATGTTGGTTATTTACACTAGCATGACAAAGCAATTCTCTAATGTGTTGGTGATAATACAATTATACCTTCATCCTATCCTAACCCTGACCTTAACCACATTTGCTTATATGTACACGCACAGTTTATGGAGGGCAGGAGTGACCCCAATCTTAACCGCAGTGAGGGCAAGTGAGACCCCAATTTTAACCAAAATATGTGCAGTGAGAATTAAGTGAAAAAAAAGTTGAGCAATGGAAGGTCAAGGGAGGATAAAACAAGTATTGCTTTATTATGTTTTGTGTGGGTGCGGCATCCAGTTTTTGGTTTTAAATGTATTATTGTTATGCCCCACTTCAACCTAAATTGAATTTCCTTTCTTTTTTCTTTTTTTTCTTTTTTTTCTTTTTTTTCTCTTCTCTCTTTTTTCTTTCTCCTCTTTTTTTTAATCTTTTTTCTTTTTTCTTTTCTTTTTTTCTTTTTTAAAAATAAGTCAATGCAAGTTTTGCTGTTTCATGCAGGGGCGGAGTCTTACCCCTATAAAAGGAGCCTCTGTCTTTTGCTTCTCATTTCCACACCGAGTTGAGGCATGTTCAGACCTGTCCAGGCAATGACTGCAATTTGCAACCCTTGGACAAGGACAATTTTTCTACAGTTTTCATACCTCTCAGTACATGCTCTTACGCCTGAGGAAGATCAATACAGATCGAAACGTCGCGACAGAGCATGTTATTTCATTTTTTGGCCAAACAAATTTTTGTTACAACAAGAAGAAGTTACTTATTTAGGCTTCTAATATATCCTAATTTTTGGAGGGTCTTTTGGTCGAGGGAGTGCCCGTGCACCTCCGTCCCTGTTTCGGGGACGGAATCCTAATTTTAATCCTAACTAGCCAGCGCCGCCTCGATTCAGAAGTACCCATCTATAAGCCACAATTTTAGCACGCTTGTTGTTGCCTTAATTTTGTAAGTACATGTCTGAATCCTAACCCTAACCCTAACCTTAACCTTAACCCTAATTTTGATTTTAACCACAATTTGTTTGTGAAAACACATTGTTGAAGTTATGGAGGGCAGGCATTGAAACTTGGGTTAAATAGATTAATAAGTAGAGGGTTATTCCTTTTGGATGTTGGTTATTTACACTAGCATGACAAAGCAATTCTCTAATGTGTTGGTGATAATACAATTATACCTTCATCCTATCCTAACCCTGACCTTAACCACATTTGCTTATATGTACACGCACAGTTTATGGAGGGCAGGAGTGACCCCAATCTTAACCGCAGTGAGGGCAAGTGAGACCCCAATTTTAACCAAAATATGTGCAGTGAGAATTAAGTGAAAAAAAGTTGAGCAATGGAAGGTCAAGGGAGGATAAAACAAGTATTGCTTTATTATGTTTTGTGTGGGTGCGGCATCCAGTTTTTGGTTTTAAATGTATTATTGTTATGCCCCACTTCAACCTAAATTGAATTTCCTTTCTTTTTTCTTTTTTTCTTTTTTTTCTTTTTTTTCTCTTCTCTCTTTTTTCTTTCTCCTCTTTTTTTTATCTTTTTTCTTTTTTCTTTTCTTTTTTTCTTTTTTAAAAATAAGTCAATGCAAGTTTTGCTGTTTCATGCAGGGGCGGAGTCTTACCCCTATAAAAGGAGCCTCTGTCTTTTGCTTCTCATTTCCACACCGAGTTGAGGCATGTTCAGACCTGTCCAGGCAATGACTGCAATTTGCAACCCTTGGACAAGGACAATTTTTCTACAGTTTTCATACCTCTCAGTACATGCTCTTACGCCTGAGGAAGATCAATACAGATCGAAACGTCGCGACAGAGCATGTTATTTCATTTTTTGGCCAAACAAATTTTTGTTACAACAAGAAGAAGTTACTTATTTAGGCTTCTAATATATCCTAATTTTTGGAGGGTCTTTTGGTCGAGGGAGTGCCCGTGCACCTCCGTCCCTGTTTCGGGGACGGATTCCTAATTTTAATCCTAACTAGCCAGCGCCGCCTCGATTCAGAAGTACCCATCTATAAGCCACAATTTTAGCACGCTTGTTGTTGCCTTAATTTTGTAAGTACATGTCTGAATCCTAACCCTAACCCTAACCTTAACCTTAACCCTAATTTTGATTTTAACCACAATTTGTTTGTGAAAACACATTGTTGAAGTTATGGAGGGCAGGCATTGAAACTTGGGTTAAATAGATTAATAAGTAGAGGGTTATTCCTTTTGGATGTTGGTTATTTACACTAGCATGACAAAGCAATTCTCTAATGTGTTGGTGATAATACAATTATACCTTCATCCTATCCTAACCCTGACCTTAACCACATTTGCTTATATGTACACGCACAGTTTATGGAGGGCAGGAGTGACCCCAATCTTAACCGCAGTGAGGGCAAGTGAGACCCCAATTTTAACCAAAATATGTGCAGTGAGAATTAAGTGAAAAAAAAGTTGAGCAATGGAAGGTCAAGGGAGGATAAAACAAGTATTGCTTTATTATGTTTTGTGTGGGTGCGGCATCCAGTTTTTGGTTTTAAATGTATTATTGTTATGCCCCACTTCAACCTAAATTGAATTTCCTTTCTTTTTTCTTTTTTTTCTTTTTTTTCTTTTTTTTCTCTTCTCTCTTTTTTCTTTCTCCTCTTTTTTTTTTATCTTTTTTCTTTTTTCTTTTCTTTTTTTCTTTTTTAAAAATAAGTCAATGCAAGTTTTGCTGTTTCATGCAGGGGCGGAGTCTTACCCCTATAAAAGGAGCCTCTGTCTTTTGCTTCTCATTTCCACACCGAGTTGAGGCATGTTCAGACCTGTCCAGGCAATGACTGCAATTTGCAACCCTTGGACAAGGACAATTTTTCTACAGTTTTCATACCTCTCAGTACATGCTCTTACGCCTGAGGAAGATCAATACAGATCGAAACGTCGCGACAGAGCATGTTATTTCATTTTTTGGCCAAACAAATTTTTGTTACAACAAGAAGAAGTTACTTATTTAGGCTTCTAATATATCCTAATTTTTGGAGGGTCTTTTGGTCGAGGGAGTGCCCGTGCACCTCCGTCCCTGTTTCGGGGACGGATTCCTAATTTTAATCCTAACCCTAACCCTAACCCTAACCCTAACCACGGTTGCTTATGTACACGCACAGTTGATGGAGGGCAAGTGACCCATATTTTGACCAAGGAATGCTTATAAGCACATTGAACTTGTGAAGTCTGTGGGAATTAAGTGAAACAAATATAAAAAAAAGTGGAAGGTCAAGGAAAATACAACAAATTATTGCTTTTTTATGTTTTGTGTGAGTGGGGCATCCAGTTTTTATTTGGAAATTCACTTTTGCTATAACCCCACTTCAACCTAAATTTTTCTTTTCTTTTCTTTTCTTTCTTTTTTCTTTTCTTAAAACAAATTTGCTGTTTCATGCAGGGGCGGAGTCTTACCCCTATAAAGGCGGCCTCTGTCTTTCCTGCTCATTTTCAAACTAAGCTGGGGCCTGTTCAGACATGTTCAGAGGACGACTGCAATTTGGCAACCCTGGACATGAATGTTAATTTTTATGGCTATCTCTACAATTTTTTGCATGCTCCCACGCCTGAGGAAGGTCTAGTTTGACCGAAACGTCGCGACGGAGCATGGTTCAAACTAATTTTTGTTGTATCAAGGAAGAGGTTATTCTGGCTCCATTTACACTAATTTTTGGGGGTCTTCTGGTCAAGGGAGTGCCCGTGCACTTCCGTTCCCTTTTGGGGACGGAACCCTAATTCTATTCCTAACCCTAAACCCTAACCCCTAACCCTAACCCTAAACCCTAACCCTAACCCTAACGCAAAAGGAAGGAGAGACTCTGGATTTATTTGCTTGGAACAAGAGAGCCTTGGGGATTAAACTGTGGGAGAAAATAGGATGAGTGTGGGGGACTGTGGGAGTGTGTGAATGGTGCACCCCTATCCCCTCTAACATTAACCCCATCCCCAAAACCCAATCCCATTATTAACCCCAACCCTAATCTGTCCTTTAATCCCAAACCTCAATACTGGCCCCATTCTCTAAAACTAATCCTAACCTTCCCCCCCAACTTAATCATCTAACCCTAACCCTAACCCTAAACCCTAATCCTAACCATAACCCTAAACCCTAATCCTAACCTTAAAACCTAATCCTAAACCCTAACCCTAACCCTAAACCCTAACCCTAAACCCTAATCCTTTGCTTTGGCCCCACTGCAACTCAAGTTGTTACTTTTTTACTTTTAAGCACAGTTTTGTCTTTTTAGCGGAGGCGGAGTCTCAACCCCTATAAAGGGAGCCTCTGTTCCTTTCTGCTCATTTCTGCACGTGCTCTTGCCTGAGGAAGATCTAATCCGATCGAAACGTCGCGACAGGGCACGTGTTTCAGTTTTTGGCCAAACTAATTTTTTGATATACCAAGCAGGGGAACTTGCTAAGCCAGGCTACTGCTTATTCCAATTTTTGGGGGGGTTTTTTTGGATCAGGGGAGTGCCCGTGCATGTCCGTTCCCATAATGGGGACGGACCCCTAATTTTTAATTCTAACCAGCCAGCGCCGCCTTGATCCAGAAATGCCCAATTCAGCCACATATTGTAAGAAAGACAAGTTGAGAGGCTTTTAGTGAATGTTGGCCAAATGTTTCTAACCGCCACTGGATGGCGCCATCTACACACAGCATGACAAGGCAGTTCTATGCTATGCTAGTTAGGATGAAGGATCAAGAAATAATACAAGTATAATCCTCTCCTAACCCTAACCCTAACCAACCCTAACCCTAACCACGGTATGCTCATTTACACACAGTTATAACTAAGGAGGACAAATAATGAACATAAGTAAAGCAAATGGAAACGTGGACGGTGAAAGCAAAGTAAAACCAGTGATTGCTTTCTTCTGTTGTGTGTGGGTGGAACATCTAATTTGAGGCCCTGAAGGCTATTTTGCTTTGGCCCCACTGCAACTCAAGTTGTTACTTTTTTACTTTTAAGCACAGTTTTGTCTTTTTAGCGGAGGCGGAGTCTCAACCCCTATAAAGGGAGCCTCTGTTCCTCTCTGCTCATTTCTGCACGTGCCCTTGCCTGAGGAAGATCTAATCCGATCGAAACGTCGCGACAGGGCACGTGTTTCAGTTTTTGGCCAAACTAATTTTTCGATATACCAAGCAGGGGAACTTGCTAAGCCAGGCTACTGCTTATTCCAATTTTTGGGTTTTTTTTTTTGGATCAGGGGAGTGCCCGTGCATGTCCGTTCCCATAATGGGGACGGACCCCTAATTTTTAATTCTAACCAGCCAGCGCCGCCTTGATCCAGAAATGCCCAATTCAGCCACATATTGTAAGAAAGACAAGTTGAGAGGCTTTTAGTGAATGTTGGCCAAATTTTTCTAACCGCCACTGGATGGCGCCATCTACACACAGCATGACAAGGCAGTTCTATGCTATGCTAGTTAGGATAAAGGATCAAGAAATAATACAAGTATAATCCTCTCCTAACCCTAACCCTAACCAACCCTAACCCTAACCACGGTATGCTTATTTACACACAGTTATTACTAAGGAGGACAAATAATGAACATAAGTAAAGCAAATGGAAATGTGGACGGTGAAAGCAAAGTAAAACCAGTGATTGCTTTCTTCTGTTGTGTGTGGGTGGAACATCTAATTTGAGGCCCTGAAGGCTATTTTGCTTTGGCCCCACTGCAACTCTAGTTGTTACTTTTTTACTTTTAAGCACAGTTTTGTCTTTTTAGCGGAGGCGGAGTCTCAACCCCTATAAAGGGAGCCTCTGTTCCTCTCTGCTCATTTCTGCACGTGCTCTTGCCTGAGGAAGATCTAATCTGATCGAAACGTCGTGACAGGGCACGTGTTTCAGTTTTTGGCCAAACTAATTTTTTGATATACCAAGCAGGGGAACTTGCTAAGCCAGGCTACTGCTTATTCCAATTTTTGGGGGGGTTTTTTTTGGATCAGGGGAGTGCCCGTGCATGTCCGTTCCCATAATGGGGACGGACCCCTAATTTTTAATTCTAACCAGCCAGCGCCGCCTTGATCCAGAAATGCCCAATTCAGCCACATATTGTAAGAAAGACAAGTTGAGAGGCTTTTAGTGAATGTTGGCCAAATTTTTCTAACCGCCACTGGATGGCGCCATCTACACACAGCATGACAAGGCAGTTCTATGCTATGCTAGTTAGGATGAAGGATCAAGAAATAATACAAGTATAATCCTCTCCTAACCCTAACCCTAACCAACCCTAACCACGGTATGTTCATTTACACACAGTTATAATTAAGGAGGACAAATAATGAACATAAGTAAAGCAAATGGAAACGTGGACGGTGAAAGCAAAGTAAAACCAGTGATTGCTTTCTTCTGTTGTGTGTGGGTGGAACATCTAATTTGAGG
Organism: Thalassophryne amazonica; assembly: GCF_902500255.1. Classification (NCBI taxonomy): domain Eukaryota; kingdom Metazoa; phylum Chordata; class Actinopteri; order Batrachoidiformes; family Batrachoididae; genus Thalassophryne; species Thalassophryne amazonica. Next base: position 9,507 of record NW_022986481.1, read on the forward strand.
CCCTGAAGGCTATTTTGCTTTGGCCCCACTGCAACTCAAGTTGTTACTTTTTTACTTTTTTACTTTTAAGCACAGTTTTGTCTTTTTAGCGGAGGCGGAGTCTCAACTCCTATAAAGGGAGCCTCTGTTCCTCTCTGCTCATTTCTGCACGTGCTCTTGCCTGAGGAAGATCTAATCCGATCGAAACGTCGCGACAGGACACATGTTTCAGTTTTTGGCCAAACTAATTTTTTGATATACCAAGCAGGGGAACTTGCTAAGCCAGGCTACTGCTTATTCCAATTTTTTTGGGGGGGGTTTTTTGGATCAGGGGAGTGCCCGTGCATGTCCGTTCCCATAATGGGGACGGACCCCTAATTTTTAATCCTAACCCTAACCCTAACACAAGTATGTGCCATAATCCAACCCTACTCCTGACCTTAACCACGGTTCCTTATGTACACGCACAGTTTATGGAGGGCAAGTGACCCGAATTCTAACTAGAGTATGCTTATAAGCACATTGAACTTATGGAGTCTGTGGGAATTAAGTGAAACAAATATATAAAAAAAAGTGGAAGGTCAGGTAAAATGAAACAAGTTATTGCTTTTTTATGTTTTGTGTGAGTGGGGCATCCATGTTTTGCTTGGAAATTCACTTTTGCTTTAACCCCACTTCAACCTAAATTGTTTTCTTTTCTTTTCTCTTTTTTTTTTTTTTTTCTTTTCTTAAAACAAATTTGCTGTTTCATGCAGGGGCGGAGTCTTACCCCTATAAAGGCAGCCTCTGTCTCTCCTGCTCATTTTCACACCAACCTGAGGCCTGTTCAGACATGTTCAGAGGATGAGTGCAATTTGGCAACCCTGGACATGAATATTAATTTTTATGGCTATTTGTAGAATTTTTTTGCATGCTCCTACGCCTGAGGAAGGTCCAATTTGACCGAAACGTCGCGACGGGGCATGTTTCAAACTAATTTTTGTTGTACCAAGGAAGAGGTTACTCTGGCTCCTAATTACACTAATTTTGGGGGGGGTCTTCTGGTCAAGGGAGTGCCCGTGCACGTCCGTTCCCTTTTGGGGACAGAACCCTAATTCTATTCCTAACCCTAAATCTTATTTCTAACCCTAACCACAATTGGCTTGTGTATACGCACATTTGAAGCTATGGGGGGCAATAAGTGGAACATATGTAAAACAAATTCATAACTAAAAAAAATTTTTTTGGATGTGGCTTACTTACACTAGCATGATAAAGCAATTTTGTAACTTGTTGGTGGTAATACAAGTCTGTGCCATGATCCAACCCTACTCCTGACCTTAACCACAGTTTGCTTATGTACACGCACAGTTTATGGAGGGCAAGTGACCCTAAACTTAACCAAAGTATGCTTCAAAGCACATTGAACTTATGGAGTCTGTGGGAATTAAGTAAAACAAAATTAAAAAGGGTGAAGGTCAAGGAAAATGAAACAAATTATTGCTTTTTCATGTTTTGTGTGGGTGGGGTATCCAGCATTTGGTTTGAAATTCACTTTTGCTTTAACCCCACTTCAACCTAAATTGTTTTCTTTCTTTTTTCCTTTTTCTTTTCTAAAAACAAATTTGCTGTTTCATGCAGGGGCGGAGTCTTACCCCTATAAAGGCAGCCTCTGTCTCTCCTGCTCATTTCCACACCAAGCTTAGGCATGTTCAGACATGTTCAGTTGGTGACTGCAATTTGGCAACCCTGGACAGGGATAATAATTTTTATGGCTTTTTGCAAGATTTTCAGGACATGCTCCCACGCCTGAGGAAGGTCCAGTTTGACCGAAACATCGCGACGGGGCATGTGTCACACTAATTTTTGTTGCAACAAGAAAGAGGTTACCTAGGCTTCTATTTACACCAATTTTTGGGGGGGGTCTTTTGGTCAAGGGAGTGCCCGTGCACCTCCGTTCCCTTTTGGGGATGGACCCTTAATTCTATTCCTAACCCTAACCCTAATTTTAGTTTTGCATATTTATTCATTAATCTGCAGTGTTTTTTCAATTTTTTTTTTTTTAGAATTGTATCAGGTGTTTTACGAAGGTCAATTTTAATGCTAACTGCACCTCTGTTGCCCCCATTGGGAATACATACATGAAAAAGTCATTATTCTTGAATAGGTTTGTGCTTTACACACAACAAAGGACTTTATAGTTTTATATCAGGCATTAGACTTCATGTATAATCAGGTATGTACTATTGCTTGCCTCTACTGGTGGTTGGCTCTCACTGCGGTATTGTATCACTTCCTGTTCCGGAGCACAGCGGTGTTTTTCTGTATCTGTTAGCTGTTTAATCTGCGCAGTTAGATTGATCTAGTTATCTAGATTACGATTTGTTTCCCAGTGTAATCTTTACGTGCCTTAACTAAAGCACGCCTTCTGCTGAATCACCTCTAAATTATTTACACATTATTCACTTTGCGTGTTTTTAGGAATCCGCTAGCTTAGTGTAGCTACTAGCTCTTAGTCGATTTAGCATGGCGGCTTCTCCTGTCTCTCCCACACTTTTCTGCTCTGGGTGTGAAATGTTTAGTTATTCCTCGGCCTCCTTTAGCAGTAACGGTACTTGGAATAAGTGTAGCTTATTCGTAGCTTTGGAGGCCAGGCTGGGCGAATTGGAGACTCGGCTCCGCACCGTGGAAAATTCTACAGCTAGCCAGGCCCCTGTAGTCGGTGCGGACCAAGGTAGCTTAGCCGCCGTTTGTTACCCCCTGGCAGATCCCGAGCAGCCGGGAAAGCAGGCTGACTGGGTGACTGTGAGGAGGAAGCATAGCCCTAAACAGAAGCCCCGTGTACACCGCCAACCCGTTCACATCTCTAACCGTTTTTCCCCACTCGACGACACACCCGCCGAGGATCAAACTCTGGTTATTGGCGACTCTGTTTTGCAAAATGTGAAGTTAGCGACACCAGCAACCATAGTCAATTGTCTTCCGGGGGCCAGAGCAGGCGACATTGAAGGAAATTTGAAACTGCTGGCTAAGGCTAAGCGTAAATTTGGTAAGATTGTAATTCCCGTCGGCAGTAATGACACCCGGTTACGCCAATTGGAGGTCACTAAAATTAACATTAAATCGGTGTGTAACTTTGCAAAAACAATGTCGGACTCTGTAGTTTTCTCTGGGCCCCTCCCCAATCAGACCGGGAGTGACATGTTTAGCCGCATGTTCTCCTTGAATTGCTGGCTGTCTGAGTGGTGTCCAAAAAATGAGGTGGGCTTCATAGATAATTGGCAAAGCTTCTGGGGAAAACCTGGTCTTGTTAGGAGAGACGGCATCCATCCCACTTTGGATGGAGCAGCTCTCATTTCTAGAAATCTGGCCAATTTTCTTAAATCCTCCAAACCGTGACTATCCAGGGTTGGGACCAGGAAGCAGAGTTGTAGTCTTACACACCTCTCTGCAGCTTCTCTCCCCCTGCCATCCCCTCATTACCCCATCCCCGTAGAGACGGTGCCTGCTCCCAGACCACCAATAACCAGCAAAAATCTATTTAAGCATAAAAATTCAAAAAGAAAAAATAATATAGCACCTTCAACTGCACCACAGACTAAAACAGTTAAATGTGGTCTATTAAACATTAGGTCTCTCTCTTCTAAGTCCCTGTTGGTAAATGATATAATAATTGATCAACATATTGATTTATTCTGCCTTACAGAAACCTGGTTACAGCAGGATGAATATGTTAGTTTAAATGAGTCAACACCCCCGAGTCACACTAACTGTCAGAATGCTCGTAGCACGGGGCGGAGGATTAGCAGCAATCTTCCATTCCAGCTTATTAATTAATCAAAAACCCAGACAGAGCTTTAATTCATTTGAAAGCTTGTCTCTTAGTCTTGTCCATCCAAATTGGAAGTCCCAAAAACCAGTTTTATTTGTTATTATCTATCGTCCACCTGGTCGTTACTGTGAGTTTCTCTGTGAATTTTCAGACCTTTTGTCTGACTTAGTGCTTAGCTCAGATAAGATAATTATAGTGGGCGATTTTAACATCCACACAGATGCTGAGAATGACAGCCTCAACACTGCATTTAATCTATTATTAGACTCTATTGGCTTTGCTCAAAAAGTAAATGAGTCCACCCACCACTTTAATCATATCTTAGATCTTGTTCTGACTTATGGTATGGAAATAGAAGACTTAACAGTATTCCCTGAAAACTCCCTTCTGTCTGATCATTTCTTAATAACATTTACATTTACTCTGATGGACTGCCCAGCAGTGGGGAATAAGTTTCATTACACTAGAAGTCTTTCAGAAAGCGCTGTAACTAGGTTTAAGGATATGATTCCTTCTTTATGTTCTCTAATGCCATATACCAACACAGTGCAGAGTAGCTACCTAAACTCTGTAAGTGAGATAGAGTATCTCGTCAATAGTTTTACATCCTCATTGAAGACAACTTTGGATGCTGTAGCTCCTCTGAAAAAGAGAGCTTTAAATCAGAAGTGCCTGACTCCGTGGTATAACTCACAAACTCGTAGCTTAAAGCAGATAACCCGTAAGATGGAGAGGAAATGGCGTCTCACTAATTTAGAAGATCTTCACTTAGCCTGGAAAAAGAGTCTGTTGCTCTATAAAAAAGCCCTCCGTAAAAGTAGGACATCTTTCTACTCATCACTAATTGAAGAAAATAAGAACAACCCCAGGTTTCTTTTCAGCACTGTAGCCAGGCTGACAAAGAGTCAGAGCTCTATTGAGCTGAGTATTCCATTAACTTTAACTAGTAATGACTTCATGACTTTCTTTGCTAACAAAATTTTAACTATTAGAGAAAAAATTACTCATAACCATCCCAAAGATGTATCGTTATCTTTGGCTGCTTTCAGTGATGCCGGTATTTGGTTAGACTCTTTCTCTCCGGTTGTTCTGTCTGAGTTATTTTCATTAGTTACTTCATCCAAACCATCAACATGTTTATTAGACCCCATTCCTACCAGGCTGCTCAAGGAAGCCCTACCATTATTTAATGCTTCAATCTATCTTTGTTAGTTGGCTATGTACCACAGGCTTTTAAGGTGGCAGTAATTAAACCATTACTTAAAAAGCCATCACTTGACCCAGCTATCTTAGCTAATTATAGGCCAATCTCCAACCTTCCTTTTCTCTCAAAAATTCTTGAAAGGGTAGTTGTAAAACAGCTAACTGATCCTCTGCAGAGGAATGGTCTATTTGAAGAGTTTCAGTCAGGTTTTAGAATTCATCATAGTACAGAAACAGCATTAGTGAAGGTTACAAATGATCTTCTTATGGCCTCGGACAGTGGACTCATCTCTGTGCTTGTTCTGTTAGACCTCAGTGCTGCTTTTGATACTGTTGGCCATAAAATTTTATTACAGAGATTAGAGCATGTCATAGGTATTAAAGGCACTGCGCTGCGGTGGTTTGAATCATATTTGTCTAATAGATTACAATTTGTTCATGTAAATGGGGAATCGTCTTCACAGACTAAAGTTCATTATGGAGTTCCACAAGGTTCTGTGCTAGGACCAATTTTATTCACTTTATACATGCTTCCCTTAGGCAGTATTATTAGACGGTATTGCTTAAATTTTCATTGTTACGCAGATCAATCAATCAATCAATTTTTTTATATAGCGCCAAATCACAACAAACAGTTGCCCCAAGGCGCTTTATATTGTAAGGCAAGGCCATACAATAATTATGTAAAACCCCAATGGTCAAAACGACCCCCTGTGAGCAAGCACTTGGCTACAGTGGGAAGGAAAAACTCCCTTTTAACAGGAAGAAACCTCCAGCAGAACCAGGCTCAGGGAGGGGCAGTCTTCTGCTGGGACTGGTTGGGGCTGAGGGAGAGAACCAGGAAAAAGACATGCTGTGGAGGGGAGCAGAGATCGATCACTAATGATTAAATGCAGAGTGGTGCATACAGAGCAAAAAGAGAAAGAAACAGTGCATCATGGGAACCCCCCAGCAGTCTACGTCTATAGCAGCATAACTAAGGGATGGTTCAGGGTCACCTGATCCAGCCCTAACTATAAGCTTTAGCAAAAAGGAAAGTTTTAAGCCTAATCTTAAAAGTAGAGAGGGTGTCTGTCTCCCTGATCTGAATTGGGAGCTGGTTCCACAGGAGAGGAGCCTGAAAGCTGAAGGCTCTGCCTCCCATTCTACTCTTACAAACCCTAGGAACTACAAGTAAGCCTGCAGTCTGAGAGCGAAGCGCTCTATTGAGGTGATATGGTACTACGAGGTCCCTAAGATAAGATGGGACCTGATTATTCAAAACCTTATAAGTAAGAAGAAGAATTTTAAATTCTATTCTAGAATTAACAGGAAGCCAATGAAGAGAGGCCAATATGGGTGAGATATGCTCTCTCCTTCCAGTCCCTGTCAGTACTCTAGCTGCAGCATTTTGAATTAACTGAAGGCTTTTTAGGGAACTTTTAGGACAACCTGATAATAATGAATTACAATAGTCCAGCCTAGAGGAAATTGATACCCAGATGATACCCAGCTTTATCTATCCATGAAGCCAGAGGACACACACCAATTAGCTAAACTGCAGGATTGTCTTACAGACATAAAGACATGGATGACCTCTAATTTCCTGCTTTTAAACTCAGATAAAACTGAAGTTATTGTACTTGGTCCCACAAATCTTAGAAACATGGTGTCTAACCAGATCCTTACTCTGGATGGCATTACCCTGACCTCTAGTAATACTGTGAGAAATCTTGGAGTCATTTTTGATCAGGATATGTCATTCAAAGCGCATATTAAACAAATATGTAGGACTGCTTTTTTGCATTTACGCAATATCTCTAAAATCAGAAAGGTCTTGTCTCAGAGTGATGCTGAAAAACTAATTCATGCATTTATTTCCTCTAGGCTGGACTATTGTAATTCATTATTATCAGGTTCTCCTAAAAGTTCCCTAAAAAGCCTTCAGTTAATTCAAAATGCTGCAGCTAGAGTACTGACGGGGACTAGAAGGAGAGAGCACATCTCACCCATATTGGCCTCTCTTCATTGGCTTCCTGTTAATTCTAGAATAGAATTTAAAATTCTTCTTCTTACTTATAAGGTTTTGAATAATCAGGTCCCATCTTATCTTAGGGACCTCGTAGTACCATATCACCCCAATAGAGCACTTCGCTCTCAGACTGCAGGCTTACTTGTAGTTCCTAGGGTTTGTAAGAGTAGAATGGGAGGCAGAGCCTTCAGCTTTCAGGCTCCTCTCCTGTGGAACCAGCTCCCAATTCAGATCAGGGAGACAGACACCCTCTCTACTTTTAAGATTAGGCTTAAAACTTTCCTTTTTGCTAAAGCTTATAGTTAGGGCTGGATCAGGTGACCCTGAACCATCCCTTAGTTATGCTGCTATAGACGTAGACTGCTGGGGGGTTCCCATGATGCACTGTTTCTTTCTCTTTTTGCTCTGTATGCACCACTCTGCATTTAATCATTAGTGATCAATCTCTGCTCCCCTCCACAGCATGTCTTTTTCCTGGTTCTCTCCCTCAGCCCCAACCAGTCCCAGCAGAAGACTGCCCCTCCCTGAGCCTGGTTCTGCTGGAGGTTTGTTCCTGTTAAAAGGGAGTTTTTCCTTCCCACTGTAGCCAAGTGCTTGCTCACAGGGGGTCGTTTTGACTGTTGGGGTTTTACATAATTATTGTATGGCCTTGCCTTACAATATAAAGCGCCTTGGGGCAACTGTTTGTTGTGATTTGGCGCTATATAAAAAAATTGATTGATTGATTGGTGGAGAGTCAGTGGTGTGTTGAGGATGAGGGTAGGAACAGCGTTGGGACAGCATCCCAAACAACATGACATCCACGCTGGATTCAACATTGAATTGCAGTGAGCTGCTTTGCAATGGTCAAGACAACACATAAAGGCGGCTAGGATTAGGGTTACCTGTGATGGAAGACTGCAACTGCGACTGAGGACATCCCTGCTGGATTCAGCAGTTAATTGCAGTGAGCTGCTGTGCAGTGGGAGTGACAACACATCAAACCAGCTACGATTAGGGTTTGCTATGGTGGAAGACTGCGGCAGCGACTGTTGCTGTTGCTCTGCACTGGTGAGACAGCTACGATTAGGGTTTGCTGTGGTGTAAGACTGCTACTGCGACTGAGGACGTCCCTGATGGATTCAGCAGTGAATTACAGTCAGCTGTTTTGAAATGGTAAAAACAAAACATCAAACCGTTTAGGATTACTGTTACCTGTGGTGGAACATTGCTGCTTTGACACAGTGCTGTTTTATAGGTCAGAAGAAGGGTGCGCAGGGCCCTCCTCCCTGCTCCTACATCTTGCCTGGGATTCCAGGACCGCAGGCCTGGTTCACCTCCAGAAAACGACACCATCCACGGCCTGAATCCGCGAAGAGATCCGCTTCAACGGACGTCTTCCTGTTCCACTACGACTACTCCAAGCGCTGCTTTTCACTAGAGACGCCGTGATTGAAGTGTGACAAGCGGGAGGGGCAGCATGGACTGTGGCGTGTGCTGTGCACGGCAGCTACACACAGAGCTCAGTCAGAGCACAGTCTTCAAACCGTGCGCAAAGCTGCTCAGGCACGTAAGGGGCACATCCTCGTCAGTGGCCCCTCAACGTCACCCTGGCAGTCGCTCAGTGAGTGGGGCATCAGATGACATAGTACGCGCTAAACAGCGCATAGTACACACCTGTAGTTTAATGCTACTGGCAGGATGAACCAGGCAGGCAGACTTGGTTTGGGTTTAGGGTTACGTTCAGGTTATTGGTCTGGGTCATGGTTACGTTTAGGGTCAGGGTCACAGGTAGGGTTCATGTCAGGGTCACGGGCAGGGTCAGGTTTAGGGATAGTGTGAGGGGATTGCTGTCATCATCCAGGCCAAGGGACAAGTCCAGGCGGGGTTAAGGTTAAGGGTTAGTGTGAGGGGATTGTTGTCGTCATCCAGGCCAAGGGGCAAGTCCAGGCGGGGTTAGGGTTAGGGGTAGTGTGAGGGGATTGTTGTCATCAGCCAGGTCAAGGGGCAACTCCAGGCGGGGTTAGGGTTAGGCCACACATGAGTGAGATGCAGCCTTACTTGATACCCACCACGGCTTAAACATATTTTAACACTAATCCTCCAGGAGCAGTACTTCTTACTGTTGATCTCCATGGTGGCCTTCAAGGAAGGGAACCTTTCATTCTCCTTCCGCACTTCCTTCTGCATAATTTCTTTACATAGTTTGCAGGAGGAGGAAGTCTTGAAAGATGATACAGTTTGCAGGAGGAGGAAGTCTTGAAAGATGACAGAGTTTGCAGGAGGAGGAAGTCTGGAAAGATATACATTCCATCATCATCATTCACTTATTAACTCTTGTTTTGGGTCACTTTGACATCAATTCTTAAGTTATTAAACAGTAATTATATTAAAATCAAACATAAAAAAAATTCATAACGTCACTACATAATAAATAACTAATAATAAAGAATATATAAAAACATTTTTAGGATTGGCATATAAAGTACACAGATCTCATTCAGTTACTCATTTCAAGTGTATTGTACACTTACAAAGGCAGCAGATAGGGGCCTTTCCAGTACGCTGTCACACACGTCATGGGGTTATAGATTAATGGGTAAAGCAGACAGTCTGGTCCTGAAGAGTTTGTTTTTTGGGAAAAACAAAATAAGAGGTGTTAAACTTTGAAGTTATTATTTCCTTGTCTGTCTATCTATCTATCTATCTATCTATCTATCTATCTATCTATCTATCTATCTATCTATCTATCTATCTATCTATCTATCTATCTATCTATCTATCTATCTATCTATCTATCTATCTATCTATCTATCTATCTATCTATCTATCTATCTATCTATCTATCTATCTATCTATGATTTTGATTGTTGATATTTCTTTTTATGGAATGTTATGATTAATTATGATGTATTATATGTAATCATGTATTATTCTTACTACAGATAATTTTGGATCAAATTACTATCTGTATTCTAGTATAACAAATGACAACAGAATTGGATTAATAGTTGTTTGGATTGAATGTTGGATTTGTTATGATGTGTCATTATACACAATGATGGAGAAAAATATTTTACACAATAAAATGAATTTGGAATTACTATTATGATTCTGCAAATTCCAGCATCTCCACTTACCTGTTATCCCCCCTTTCTCACACACAAAAAAAACATACACTGACGTATTACAATATGAACACATAAATAAAACAATTATATAACTAAAGAAATTAACAAAAGGGGCACAAAATGTAAGGATTAAACAAGTCGAACCGTGCGTGACACGGTTTAAATGCCCGACGTGGACTCTGACACACCACGACGCGAAGTGAAGTGGTATTACTCCGCGACCTTCGCGGAGGTCAGACTCAGCGTCGTGCTTTCAAAGCGTGTAATGCACGGCTTCGAATTGTTTAATACGCTTATAGCACGGTCCCACACATTGACCTGACACAAATAATTTTTTAAGTTAACACAACTTGATAGAAATGTGCAAGGATTGGGAACTATTTTATGTTTCGTCTCTCAGCACTTACCACGTGTGGCCTCGCGCCGCAGTGTGAGTCACACCACCCCTCCTGTCCTTGCCGTGTCGTGCTGTGAAAACGTCCCGAAAATAATCAGATGCGGAGCACTCGGCCACCCGCAACAACAAAACCGTTTTTTTTATATTGTTTGTCTTCATCTCTTGTCCAGTACGTCCGACGTTTAATATTTACACAGTTGATTTTTAAGTTATTCTCATTTACTCCTCTTTCCATGCCTAAATCTTATAATTTTGGCCTGCAATAATAATATTCACGTGGAAATGCATGTTTTATCGGATTTATGACCTTCAGTTGTCAAAACACAGCCGATGTGCGCCAACCGTTAAATACGTTGCTATGGTGACGACCACAGCGGAGTGATTCTTAAAGTGAATTAACTCGACGAACTACGTGTGCGTACACACGAAAAAACTGCTTGGCAGTTACACAGGTAATTCACAATGAACGTGGTATAAATAACACTACTTCTTCCACACTGCTCCTTTTCATCCAATGATTTGGAAAGTTTTGGTAATTTGTTAATTACAATGTCACCTATTGGCCTTTTATGATATCTCAGGACAGGAAGGTCATAGAGACTCAGTTCAAAGTTAGGCACACTCAGCGCCCTCGATTTAGTGGGGGTAGAAAAATTTTGGAGCCACAAGAACTTTAGGCTAATTTTTCAGGAATATTTTTAGATTAAAATGTGACCTCTTGGCCTTTTGTGATATCTCTGGACAGGAAGGTATTACACACTCAGTTCCATGTCAGGCACGCTCAGCAACATGGATGTGACATCTCAGCCTTTTCTCATATCTTGGGACAGGAAAGTGTTAGAGACTCAGTTCCAAGTCAGGCATGCTCAGCACACTTGATTTAGTGGGGGTAGAAAAAGTTTGGAGCAACTATGACTTTTGCATGATATTTCAGCAATATTTTGACATTAGGATGTTAGCTGTCGGCCTTTTGCCATATCTCGGGACAGGAAAGTGCTAGAGAATCAGTTCCAAGTCAGGAACGCTCTGCACACTTGATTTAGTGGGGGTAGAAAAAGTTTGGAGCAACAAGGACTTTCTGGTCATTTTTCAAGAACATTTTTACATTAGGATGTGACATCTCGGCCTTTTGTCATATCTTGGGACAGGAAAGTGCTAGAGACTCAGTTCCAAGTCAAGCACGCTCAGCACACTTGATTTAGTGGGGGTAGAAAAAGTTTGGAACAACTATGACTTTTGCCTGATATTTCAGCAATATTTTGACATTAGGATGTTTCCTGACGGCCTTTTGTCATATCTCGGGACAGGAAAGTGCTAGAGACTCAGTTCCAAATCAGGCACGCTCAGCACACTTGATTTAGTAGGGGTAGAAAAAATTTGGAACAACTGACTTTTGCCTGCTATTTCAGCAATATATTTAAATTAGGATGTCACATCTCGGCCTTTTGTCATATCTCGGTACAGGAAGGTGCTAGAGACTCCGTTCCAAGTCAAGCACGCTCAGCGCACTCCATTTAGTGGGTTAGGGCAGATTCAAAGCAAAAATCACCTTTTCATCACTTTCTCTCAACACTTTGAAATATTTCCACAAAGGCCTTTTGACGTGTGCATTTTGGGACACAACTATGCACAGGAAGGTCGTACAGACCTCATACGACTATCCACGGATTCGTCTCGATGAGACCTTTCAAATGACACTGCGTTTGTTACGCTTTGGTCAAACACTTGCTTTCTGGCCGCGTTACGGCAAAGTAGTCTCAGGACACATAAGAGGACTAATTTCCTGACCCAGCGTGTCTATACTTGTTCAAATACCATTTCTAGTGACAGATTCTTGTTCAGCATCCCAAATAGGCCTTGAAAGTGAAAAAAAAATCACATTTTATTTTTGTCAAACCTTCGGACTAACACGTCAACCCAAGGTATGACTTGTCGATTTTCAGAACGAACATTTTTTTTGTCTCTACAACCAAAGAAATTAGCCACAACATGTGTACAAACACATCAAAATCACTAAAAAGGCCTCATTCCCTTCTATTGACATTCTATTCGACTGCAATACGGTACTTTGGCAATACCGACTCAAGCAAACATCCTATAGCTTGGCGGATGACACAGCCACATTGGGCAACCTCGATTTAGGGGGGGTAGCCAAAGTTTGGAGCCTCTACGACTTTCGGCTGATTTTTCAGGATTATTTTTGCACTGCCTTGTGACCTCTTGACCTTTTATCATATCTCAACACAGGAAGGTGCTACAAACTCCATTCCAAGTCAGGCTCACTCAGCGCCCTCGATTTAGTGGGGGTAGGCCAGCTTCCAAGGCAAAATAACCTTTTCCTCACTTTACATCAACACTTTTCACTATTTTCACCAAGTACTTTTGATGTATGCGTTTCGGGCCGCTATTCGGCCCGTGAAAGTCGTACATACCTCATACAGGTATCCACGGATTTGTCTCAACGAGACCTTTCAAATGACACCACGTTTGTTATGCTTTGGTCAAACACTTGCTTTCTGGCCGCGTTACGGCAAAGTAGTCTCAGGCCAGACAAGAGGACTAATTTCCTGACCCGGCGTGTCTATACTTGTTCAAATACAATTTATAGTGACAGATTCTTGTTCAGCATCCCAAATAGGCCATGAAAGTGAAAAAAAAAATCACATTTTATTTTTGTCAAACCTTCGGACTAACACGTCAGCCCAAGGTATGACTTGTCAATTTTCAGAATGAACACTTTTTTTTCTCTGTACAACCAAAAAACTCAGCCACAACATGTGTACAAACACATCAAAATCACTACAAGGCATCATTCCCTTGTATTCACATTCTATTCGAATGGCAATACCGACTCAAGCAAACGTCCTATAGCTTGGCGGACGACACAGCCATGCCGCCAGCTGAGTGAAATTGCTGGCATAAAGGAGAAAGCAGCATGTTGACTGTCCTATCTCTTCTTTTCTTGATATTCTTACTGGGACAGAGACAATCTCTGCAGGTTTCTTGTAATGTGGTGGACAGAGTTAGACTGTGATGTCATCATCATGGGAGGAAGTTACTGTTTTTGAAGTCTGTCTCTTGAGCTTTCACAAAACCTGCAGAATTTGCATGTGTAGCAGTTAAAGTCTCCATGGGCAGTCTGCAAACTTCTGTGGTGCTGAACATATGCACATAAAGGTTTTGCTGTTTTTTTTTTTACTGGAATGGGCAGTGAGGTTTGAGGAGGCTTAATAAAGACAGCTCTCAAAACCCCTCTGCATAGGCCCATAAATCATTTATTTTGCAGTACTGTTTTAAGTCCCTCTACTTGATGTTTCTGATTTAGTCTGGAAATTTGTTTTCACCCTTTCAAAAATCTGTTTATGATGTGACACTGAATCTATGTAAAACTGATGCTTTGAGTTTTAGGTGTAACACAATAATAAATAATAATACATTTTATTTATAGTGCCCTTTTCATCAGTGATCTCAAAGGGCTACAGGATAAAAAGATGCAATAAGAGCAAAAAACAAAACAAGACAAGCAGTCATATTTTAAAATAGAAAGAATTTAAAATAAACATCTAAAAGGATGGACCATAGGTTTTGTTAAAGAGAAATGTCTTTAGACTCCTTTTAAAACAGTCAGTGGATTGTGGTGCCCTCAGGGTGTCAGGGGGGGCATTCCACAGGCATGGGGCAGCAGCACAGAAGGCCCTATCTCCCATGGTTCTTAGCCTGGTTCTGGGTGTGTGAAGGAGATTTAAGTGAGTGGAGTGGGAGGAACGTGTTGTTTTGTGGGTTGAGGAGTTCTTTGAGGTGTGTGTATGTGTGTGTGTGTGTGGGGGGGGGGGGGGGGGGCATGTCCATAGATACATTGGTGTGTAAGGAGGGAGACCTTGTATTCAATCCTGGTGGATTCAGGAAGCCAGTGAAGTGAGTGGAGCATGGGGGTAATGTGCTCATGTTTGTGCACTCTCATCAGCATCCTAGCTGCAGAGTTCTGGATGTACTGGAGCCTCTGCAGGTTCTTGCTAGGATCTCGATGAGAAGTGCACTGCAGTAGTCCAGTCTGGAGGAGAGACCAGCTTTTCAGCATCTGAGAGGGAGAGAATGGGGCGGAGTTTGGCGATAGAAACCATCAAGCTGCTGTTGTTAGCCAATACTCAGGCCAGACCAAATGCATTCCTTAATTAAAAAAAAAACATTTATCCACCAACAGTTTGAGGTTAGCTAGTCCTCAAATTCTGCAAAAGCAGGAAGCCAGTAGCTGTCTTTATGTTCCAACTTGGTTCTTTCTGCATTGCGTTTCTTCTGTTGCTGGACTTTCTTTATCTTTGAAATCTGTACAGCTGCGAGGCAGATCATGCAGAGCTGTAAGAGAAACACACACACATTTTTTTTTATTATTATTTGGTTGTGCTGTGAGTGTTGTAACCAAGATCCACTGTTTTTCTGCCAACTGAACGCAAACACTTTTAAAAAATCATGCTGCAAAGAACGATTTTTTTTTTTCACCTGTATTTGGTGGCATGGTTAGCGAGAAAGCGATCCATTTCTACTTTGGACACATTTGACTTCTGTCACCTCAAACTTCAGCAGTTCTACCAACATGCAGTTCTTCAGCTGTAAAAACTGTTCATATTTAACACTAAGACGACTGTGTGGACTAGTCAGTATTCTTTGTTGTCCCATTGAAAGCACTGTGGATGTGTCAAGTATTCAGGTATTACTTCAAGTAGCAAGAGGCTGGCAGTCAGACCAGCAACCAGTAGCAGGTTCTGCTTGGTCCACCACATGATCTTCTCCAGGCAGCCAATGGTCAAGACATACTGGCTGGCCAAGCTTTCATCCAGCTCCTGCACACCATAACCACACATGGTGTTCAGAACAGTCTGCAGCCAAAACACAGCCAACCCAAAGCTTAGTGGTTGCACTCGGAGAAATGACAAACATACAAACATTAGCTTCAGTTTTGGAAAGAAACACATTTTTATTTGTTCTTTTGTGGAGATGCTTCTAAAAATTGCCTCCACAAAATAACACAAAATGTTGAATTTAAACCGAACATTCCAGGACAACTTCCTGCTATATGATCTGGGTGCTACACTGTCCAGGTTTCTAAGTCCTAATATTGTGATATTTTGTGCACTTGAAATTAAAAGTAAAAACAAGAGCAAACAGATTTCTGATGTCCGCCAATCCGGATCTGGATCACCCCCAAAATTCAGTGGAATCTTCCATGCCCTAATATCTATCTGTGGTGGAAATATGGTGAGAATCCGTGAATTAATTTTGAAGAAATCCTTCAAATACTACATAAAGGAAAATCTTGATCCAGGATCTGGATCTTGAGTCAGATCAACTCCAAAGTTCAGTGGAGTCTTCCATGCCCTAATATCTATCTGTGGTGTAAATTCTGTGTTTTGCCTGTGGCCATGACCCCATGCGGTTTTCTGTGAATCACCTGTAGTTCATGTGTTGTTTATGCACCCCTGGGCTGTGTCTGTCATGTGTATGAATCGTATGTCTGCCTCCTGCTTTGTGTCCGTGTCTGGTGTGAGTCCTGTGTGTGTGTGTTTGTGTGTGTGCATGCAGGCATGCGTACCGCTGGTCTGGCGTATCTCTGAGTGGGTGCCTGTTTCCTGGTTTGTGTCTGGAGTCTCATGTGTGTTTCTGTCATGTGGGTCCCGTATGTATATGTTCACTTGTGCATCTGTCATTTGTGTGTTTTCTTTTTCAGTGTCTTTTTCATGTGTGTATGTGGGCTTCTCCTGCTGTCTGTCTCCTTCAGGATGTGTCTGCTGTCTGTGTGTCTCAGTCAGTCCTCGGTTCCTGGTCCATCATGTCTCTGTATTTTGTACTCCTGTCGGGTCTCTGTGTTCCCCATCCTCTGGGTTCCTGGTGTTGTGGTTTTGGTTCTTCAGTGTCTATTATTGTGTTCTCTGTGGTTGGTCACCTTTCTTGTTTTATGTTGTTACTTGCATTTGTCTTTAGGTTTGTTATCTGATCAGTATTTGAGGGTTTATAATTTATCATGTTGTTTTTCTGTTCCATGTGTTTTTGCATTCTTTGTTCCTTGAGTTTTTCATGTATCCTTGTTATTTCCAGGCCGTTATGATTTTGCACCTGTCACTCAAACGTTCTCCTGTTTATAGCCTCCCCGTTTGTCTTTACATTTGCCAGGCGATTGTCATGACTGCATGTGGCGTGGCACAGACAGTGGTAGGACACACTATGCAGACTTGCAGGCTGAAGTGTGGAGGTAAAAATGAGCTTTATCAAGAAACAGGCAATGGTCCAGTACACAAAAGGCAGTCAGCGGTGCGGCAGTACAGACAAGCGAGAAGCAGATTTGTAGTTCAGTACACAAGCAGGGGTCAGGTTCACGGCGTGGCGGAGATCGAGTCAAACAAGCAAAGTCAAAAACGAAGCAAACAGACTGTGACAAAGTAGGCGAGGATGTGACACACGATCAACAAACTAGCAGGGAAGTGAGGGACTGTGAGAGCTTCAACACCAGGGGAGTTAGGGTTAGGGTTAGGGTCAGGAAGGGGAGTGGCCAGACAAGACAGGTTGGCGTGACAGACAAAACAACTCAGTGCCAGAGACACACCCACAACCAACAGAGACAAAAAGAACTGAATACCACAAACTGATGTGCTCATGTGACAGGACCCAGAAACTAAAAGGCAGAGACTTAACTAAGGCAGAACTCACCAAATGGACATACAAGAGTAACAAATACAACCTATGATCAAACAAACAGATACATGTAATACTAACAATCTAGTGATGAACGGAACAGATGACTACAGAATAAAAGGTGATACAATAACTGATAAAGTGGCAAGCAGACTAATGACTAACTAGAAAAAATGATTGACAGAGAATGAAATACACAACCAAAGGAACATAACCAGGAGAAAACACAAGATAATCAATAACCAAAACCAGGGACTAAAGCATAATACACTAAATGTGATAAAACTAAACTGAGACCTAAGTAACTAAAGGAACCATGAGTGAAAGAACACAAATGCACAACAATGAGCAATACAAAAAAACAAACTACAAATTGGACAAGAACAAAGACAAAACTAAATACATGGCAACCAGGTGATACAAAGAAAATAAATGAAACAAAACTAATCATAAACAGAGCATAACAAGATGAGAAGACACAAGACAGAGATAAACAGAAACCACAGACAGAATAATCAAAACCAGCAGTGAGGCAAAATGAGGAAGATATGACCAGGACCCTGAATGGGCCAAATCCTGACAGCGATTAATGTTACATTTGTCTGCTCATGTGTAGTGTTGTTTCATCTCATGATCTGTTTTATATTTGCTACGTGTGCAAGTACACCTTTGGATATTCGTGCACCGGGTTGTCATCTGTCTTTAGTTTAATTGTCCCCCATCACACCTCCCAGTTATTTTTCTGCCTTGTGTTTTGTGTTGGATATTTTTTTGTATGCACATACCGGCATATGCTTGTTTTGTTTTCACTTGGACCATTAAAGCACTTGGTTTGTACTCTCAGTATTGTGTCCTGGTTGCCTGTTTACTTGGGGTTGAGGTTAGGGTTAGGGTGAGAGCCAGCCTGCCCTCCATCCAAGACTTATACCAGTTCATGACCAAAGAGCAAGCTGGTAACATCTCTGCAGACCCCTCACACCCTGGACACACAGTGTTTAAACTCCTCCCCTCTGGTAGATGTTACAAACCTCTGTACATCAAAACAGCAAGACACAGGAACAGTTTCTTTATACAGGCCGTCACACTGATGAACAACTTAACCTGCCATAATATACAAATAATGAATGATTATGAGTTCAATGGTACAACTATTTCATGAGGTGAAAGATAGAATGTACCATTCAACAAGGTGAAACGGAATGAAATATTTGTTCCATTGAAAGAACGAAAAACATTCATTATTTGTTTTATATCTTCTTCTTTGTCTTTCAGCTGTTCCCGTTAGGGGTCGCCACAGCAGATTAATCGTTTCCATCTCACCCTGTCCTCTGTATCTTCCTCTGTCACACCAACCACCTGCATGTCCTCCCTAAGTACATCCATAAACCTCCTCTTTGGCCTCCCTCTTCTCCTCCTGCCTGGTGGCTCCATCCTCAGCATCTTTTTTCCTATATACCCTGGGTCCCTCCTCTGCACATGTCCAAACCATCTCAATCTCGCCTCTCTGACTTTGTCTCCAAACCGTCCCACCTGAGCTGTCCCTCTGATATGTTCATTCCTAATCTTGTCCATTCTCATCACTCCCAAAGAGAATCTCAACATCTTCAGCTTCACCTCCTGTCTTTTTGTTAGTGCCACCATCTCTAAGCTGTCCAACATAGCTGGTCTCACTACTGTCTTGTAGACTTTCCCCTTCACTCTTGCATATGTTCTTTGGTCACAAATCACTCCTGCCACCTTTCTCCATCCAGTCCACCCTGCCTGCACTCTTCTTCACCTCTTTACCACACTCTCCATTACTTTGAAAAGTTGACCCCAAATATTTAAACCCATCTATTTTCACCACTTCTGCTCCTTGTAACTGCACTATTCCACTGGGCTCCCTCACATTCACACACATGTACTCAGTCTTGCTCCTACTGACTTTCATTCCCCTTCTCTCCTAAGCATATCTCCACCTCTCCAGACTAGACTCAGCTTGCTCTCTACTGTCACTACAGATCACAATGTCATCTGCAAACATCATAGTCCATGGAGACTCCTGTCTGATCTCATCTGTCAACCTGTCCATCACCAAACAAGAAAGGACTCAGAGCTGATCCTTGCTGTAATCCCACCTCCACCTTGAATGAGTCTGTCATTCCGACTGCGCATCTCACCGCTGTCACACTATTCTTGTACATGTCCTGCACTACCCTAACATACTTCTCTGCCACTCCAGACTTCCTCATACAATACCACAGCTCTTCTCTTGGCACCCTATCATAAGCTTTTTCTAAGTCCACAAACACACAATGTGTGTTTGTGGACAAGCAAACATTGCATCTGTAGTGCTCTTTCTCGGCATGAAACCACATTGCTGCTCACAGATCTTCACCTGTTTTCTAAGCCTAGCTTCTACTACTCTGCCCCATAACTTGATGCTGTGTCTGATCAACTTAATGCCTCTGTAGTTACTGCAGCTCTGCACATCACCCTTGTTCTTGAAAATAGGAACCAGCACACTTCGTCTCCACTCCTCAGGCATCCTCTCACTTTCCAAGATTTTATTAAGCAATCTGGTTAGAAACTCCACTGCCATCTACCTAGACATTTCTATGCCTCCACTGGAATGTCATCTGGACCAACTGCCTTTCCACTCTTCATCCTCTTCATAGCAGCCCTCACTTCTTCCTTGCTAATCTCTTTTACTTCCTGATTTACTCTCACCACATCATCCAGCCTTTTCTCTCGCTCATTTTTTTCATTCATCAGCTCTTCAAAATATTCCCTCCACCTTCTCAGCACACACTCCTCACTTGTCAGCACATTACCATGTGCATCTTTTACCACCCTAACCTGCTGCACATCCTTTCCAGCTCTATCCCTTTGTCTGGTCAATCGGTACAAGTCCTTTTCTCCTTCCTTACTATTCAACATATTCTAAAGCTCGCAATATGCCTTTTCCTTCACTTTGCCAATTCTCTTTTCACCTTACGCCACATCTCCTTGTACTCCTGTGTACTTTCTTTATCATTCCGACTATCCCATAACTTTTTCGCCAACCTCTTTCTCCTTATGCTTTCCTGGACCTCTTCATTCCACCACCAAGTCTCCTTGTCTTCCTTCCACTGTCCAGATGTCATACCCAGTACTGTCCTAGCTGTCTCCCTCACGACATCTGCAGTACTTTTCCAGATGTCCAAAATTGCTTCCCCTCCAACCAGTGCTTCTCTCACCTGCTCGCTAAATTTCACACAACAGTCTTCCTCCTTCAGCTTCCACCATCTGATCCTTTGTTGAGCTCTCACTCTCTTCTTCTTCTTTACCTCTAAAGTCATCCTACAAACAACCATCCTATGCTGTCTAATGACACGCTCTGCTGCCACCACCTTACAGTCTCTGATTTCTTTTAGCTTGCATCTCCTATAAAGAATGTAGTCCACCTGTGTGCACTTTCCTCCACTTTTATATGTTACCCTGTGCTCCTCCCTTTTCTTAAAGTAGGTATTCACCACAGCCATTTCCATTCTGAAGGCAGAGCCTTCAGCTTTCAGGCTCCTCTCCTGTAGAACCAGCTCCCAATTCAGATCAGGGAGACAGACACCCTCTCTACTTTCAAGATTAGGCTTAAAACTTTCCTTTTTGCTAAAGCTTATAGTTAGGGCTGGATCAGGTGACCCTGAACCATCCCTTAGTTATGCTGCTATAGACTTAGACTGCTGCAGGGTTTCCCATGATGCACTGAGTGTTTCTTTCTCTTTTTGCTCTGTATGCACCACTCTGCATTTAATCATTAGTGATTGATCTCTGCTCTCTCCCCTCAGCCCCAACCAGTCCCAGCAGAAGACTGCCCCTCCCTGAGCCTCATTCTGCTGGAGGTTTCTTCCTGTTAAAAGGGAGTTTTTCCTTCCCATTGTCGCCAAATGCTTGCTCACAGGGGGTTGTTTTGACCGTTGGGGTTTTTCTGTAATTATTGTATGACTTTTACCTTACAATATAAAGCGCCTTGTGGCAACTGTTAATGGATTTAATGGATTTTTTTCCTTTATGTCAGAGTGGAGAGAGATGCTGTGCATCTCTGTTCTGATCTGCTTTCAGTGAGCGCTGAAAGTAGCTGACTGTTGATCACTGCTGTTTGCGGCAGAGATGAAGAAAATAAGAAATACATTTCTTATTTCTTTAATTATTTGCTTGCAAAATAAAACAAAAGTATGACACTATAAGCTTGAAACTGGTACATTTATCAGCAACATTTCAGTTCATTTTTTGGAAAATCCGTGCCGGGTGGTAGAGGAAATTTGAACCCGAGAGCAGGGAGGAAATTTGCAGTACTGGGCGGTACCACCTGGTGTTTAGCTAAGTAGTGTAGTAGTGTGAGCATGCGTGTTGGTTGGGGCATGCAATAGCACATTTCATATAGTACTGAAATTGCACGCTAAAAAGAACTATTGCACAGTGAATGAAACACAATGGCAAATGATACAAATAATCCATGTCACGTGACATACAAGCCACCAATCAAATGGCTCCACTCTGCTGTTATATAAAAGTCATTATATAACAGCTGAATAGATCCTTGTCATTTGATTGGTGCTTTGTATGCCACATGACATGGATTAATCCATCCCATTTGTGTTGCATTGCATTTAGAGTGTGGTGTGGTTCCATTTAGAGTGCAAATTTGGTTCCATACGTTTGGTACCATTGCACTCAGCACACACACACGCGCATGTCTTCGTGCACGCACACACACGTGGTTGTATGTGCACATGTACGCGTGATCGTGCACGTCCTCATTCATGCACACACGTGATCGCGCACGCACATGTGCGCCCCCACACATGCGCGTGCACACAACATGTGCGCTTGCACACACAAAACAAATCCACTGTGCCGTCTGGGGGCTGTTAGCAGGAAGAGAGAAGAAAAGCTGGACTCATTTCTGAAGTGATTTTTTTTTTTTTGCTGCACTGAGGACGTACACAGTCGACCGACCCGGTTGCGTGTGTGTGCGTGCACGCGTGGGGGACAACGACATGATGATTTGATTGAGCTAAGTGGTGCTGCTTGTAACCTACACACACACACAATCCACTCTGCTGTAAGCCGCTTGGACGCATGAAGAGCTGTTCATATGAAACGCTGTGATTTTTGGCTGGATTAAGGAACTACACAAAGTCTCTTTTTTTTATGGAAGTCCTAAGTCAGTGCACAGCATCACTGGAGTACAATGGAACACCAAAATTTAAGTCCCTTTTCTGTTTATAAATTAATGTAATATCAATTGACAAGGATCTATTTTAGACATTATATAAAACAAATAATGAATGTTTTTACATTCTTTCAATGGAATGAATATTTAATTCGGTTGAATGGTTTGTTCCAGCTTTCACCTCATGAAATATTCATACCATTGAACTCATAAATCTTATTTGTATATTAATTCATATACCTACCTCATGTACAACTTCAGTCTGTTTGTCTGTTTCTCCTTTGCACACATTTTTAGTGCACATTGTTACTGTGAATTATTTAGTCAGTGTTTACTGTATATTTATATATGCTCATACAGAGAGAGTACAGTTCAAACCAGAGTCAGATTCCTTGTATTCTTGTAGATACTTGGTGAATAAAGGCTTTTCTGATTCTGTTTTGGGGTCATCGTAGTCCTCAGACCATAACACTGAGCTCTGGAGTTGCCCTGTCATCTTGGTTGGAAAGTCTGATTTCGTACCACTATTAATGCACTTGTACCACTTGCATTATTCTACCAAGAAAATATTTGAACCAAAATTAATCTGCAAAATATCCATTAGAAACCTGTGTCAGAGACACTGCAGACAGACAGGTTTTAGACATTCTGTCACAATGTCTGCTGGTTCTGGGGTTTTTATTAATTTCTGTGTCACGCCTGTTCTCTGTGTCTGCTGTCCGTTTCACTTCCATGTTTGACATTTAGGGCTTTCTGTGTTATCATAGACCTTGGGTTATTTCTAGTATCCATGGCTTCTCAGATTATTTTCTCAATAAGTTTTTTTGTTATTTCTTAGTGTATATTTTATCTGGTCTGTTTCTCACCTACCTTCTGGCTTGTCCAGCTTTTCCCATCTGGCCTCTTGTTTCACGTATGCTGTCCACTCTGCTTCTTTCCCTATTTCATGCCTCTTGTTTAAGCTGTGATGTATTTTCAGAATGCGTTTCATTTTTCTGATTATTTTATTTTGTGTTCTTGCCAGTTTTTATTTCTTTGTTAGTTCAGTTAGGTGTTGTGAACTAGTCACTCTGTGTGAGCGCATGTGGGCGTGTCCCGGCTGTCAGCAGCATGACTGGTGATCGCGTCTGTCTTCCTCTTCCTTCTGTGTGAATCTTGTGTGTGTGTGTGTGTGTGTGTGTGTGTGTGTGTGTGTGTGTGTGTGTGTGTGTGTGTGTGTGTGTGTGATCGAGTGGTCTCGTTGTCTGGGTTCTTACTGTCTGTTTCGGGGTTCGCATTCACGCCCGCTGTTAGGGTAACGCTTCACAGTGAGGTGTGGTTATGTGACATCTGCAGGGAGAGTTGCACACTCTCAGGAGCGCCACTAGCTTAGCTTATGACAAGCTAAAAGTGGACACTCTCATTTTGGCCGAACTTCTAGCCAGTTTCTGGGTATTCTGTGTTAGTACGCGCCTGCGGATGTGCGTATTGGCGCAAGTAAAGAATATGATTTGATTTGATTCTGCAATATAGTTACATAAGTATAAATAAAAATACTGCAGAGGATAACACAAGAAAGCTTATTTAAATTGTGGTCCTCAAAAAAAAAAAAAGAATAAAAAAGGAAGTAAGCTGTAATTGCAACTAAGCACTTTAATTCAACGTTAGGTAAACCTCACAGAACATTTTATAAGCAATTCAGTAGCAGTTTTACTAACCCTCCATCTTGGATCTCTTCCTCCATTTTTCCTCTCCGCCTCCTCGAGTTCTTCCTAAGTCCAACCTTTCTAGCAGCACCATCTGGTAGTGTAAAATATAAACTACATAAGACTGAACACAACACCAGATAATTGTGATATATTCCTGTGAGATCAAATCAAATCAATTTTATTTATATAGCACCAAATCACAGCAAACAGTTGCCCCAAGACGCTTTATATTGTAAGACAAGGCCATACAATAATTACGTAAAAACCCCAACGGTCAAAACGACCCCCTGTGAGCAAGCACTTGGCGACAGTGGGAAGGAAAAACTCCCTTTTAACAGGAAGAAACCTCCAGTAGAACCAGGCTCAGGGAGGGGCAGTCCTCTGCTGAGACTGGTTGGGGCTGAGGGAGAGAACCAGGAAAAAGACTAGGAACTACAAGTAAGCCTGCAGTCTGAGAGGGAAGCGCTCTATTGGGGTGATATGGTACTATGAGGTCCCTAAGATAAGATGGGACCTGATTATTCAAAACCTTATAAGTAAGAAGAAGAATTTTAAATTCTATTCTAGAATTAACAGGAAGCCAATGAAGAGAGGCCAATATGGGTGAGATATGCTCTCTCCTTCTAGTCCCTGTTAGCACTCTAGCTGCAGCATTTTGAATTAACTGAAGGCTTTTCAGGGAACTTTTAGGACAACCTGATAATAATGAATTACAGTAGTCCAGCCTAGAGGAAATAAATGCATGAATTATTTTTTCAGCATCACTCAGAGACAAGACCTTTCTAATTTTAGAGATATTGCGCAAATGCAAAAAAGCAGTCCTACATATTTGTTTAATATGCGCATTGAATGACATATCCTGATCAAAAATGACTCCAAGATTTCGCACAGTATTACTAGAGGTCAGGGTAATGCCATCCAGAGTAAAGATCTGGTTAGACACCATGTTTCTAAGATTTGTGGGGCCAAGTACAATAACTTCAGTTTTATCTGAGTTTAAAAGCAGGAAATTAGAGGTCATCCATGTCTTTATGTCTGTAAGACAATCCTGCAGTTTAGCTAATTGGTGTGTGTCCTCTGGCTTCATGGATAGATAAAGCTGGTTATCATCTGCGTAACAATGAAAATTTAAGCAATGCCGTCTAATAATACTGCCTAAGGGAAGCATGTATAAAGTGAATAAAATTGGTCCTAGCACAGAACCTTGTGGAACTCCATAATTAACCTTAGTCTGTGAAGAAGATTCCCCATTTACATGAACACATTGTAATCTATTAGATAAATATGATTCAAACAACCGCAGCGCAGTGCCTTTAATACCTATGGCATGCTCTAATCTCTGTAATAAAATTTTATGGTCAGCAGTATCAAAAGCAGCACTGAGGTCTAACAGAACAAGCACAGAGATGAGTCCACTGTCTGAGGCCATAAGAAGATCATTTGTAACCTTCACTAATGCTGTTTCTGTACTATGATGAATTCTAAAACCTGACTGAAACTCTTCAAATAGACCATTCCTCTGCAGATGATCAGTTAGCTGTTTTACAACTACCCTTTCAAGAATTTTTGAGAGAAAAGGAAGGTTGGAGATTGGCCTATAATTAGCTAAGATAGCTGGGTCAAGTGATGGCTTTTTAAGTAATGGTTTAATTACTGCCACCTTAAAAGCCTGTGGTACATAGCCAACTAACAAAGATAGATTGATCATATTTAAGATCGAAGCATTAAATAATGGTAGGGCTTCCTTGAGCAGCCTGGTAGGAATGGGGTCTAATAGACATGTTGATGGTTTGGATGAAGTAACTAATGAAAATAACTCAGACAGAACAATCGGAGAGAAAGAGTCTAACCAAATACCGGCATCACTGAAAGCAGCCAAAGATAACGATACGTCTTTGGGATGGTTATGAGTAATTTTTTCTCTAATAGTTAAAATTTTATTAGCAAAGAAAGTCATGAAGTCATTACTAGTTAAAGTTAAAGGAATACTCGGCTCAATAGAGCTCTGACTCTTTGTCAGCTTGGCTACAGTGCTGAAAAGAAACCTGGGGGTTGTTCTTATTTTCTTCAATTAGTGATGAGTAGTAAGATGTCCTAGCTTTACGGAGGGCTTTTTTATAGAGCAACAGACTCTTTTTCCAGGCTAAGTGAAGATCTTCTAAATTAGTGAGACGCCATTTCCTCTCCAACTTACGGGTTATCTGCTTTAAGCTGCGAGTTTGTGAGTTATACCACGGAGAGATGATGAGTATATCTCATCTAAATTAATTCTAAAATTTACTAGTAATAAAATTGTAAAGATAACTTAAGTTTTAAGAGTGGCCGTAAAAATATTTAAGAAACTTAAAGTTTATGAGCAACTTCACCTGTTATTGCTCAAGCACATTGTAAACATTGACACGATGGAGTTTGATGCTGAAGAGTTCAGAAAGATACTATTGGAATGTTTTGATGGCCATTTACAGTTGGTGATGAATGATTTGGGTGTTAACTTGGTGTTAAAGTCAGAACAAGAAGCTGCACTGAAAGAGATCAATCTGAGACAAAGAGTCACATTCTGTGTGTTGTCGCATCAACAACAGCGGCAAACTGAGCAGGGTGGAGAAAGTAGTCCGATGAGCTCAATCTGTAGGCAAGCAACTATCCCACAATGCTAAAGCAGCAGAGATGTTGGTCCAATGAGAGCAGCACTCTGAGCAGGGTGGGTTAGGGTTGTTCTCCACTCATGATGATCTTCCTGCTTTCATGTCTTTTATTTTTTCCGTCATTGCAGTTATTGTATTTCTGTTGTATCAGTTCATTCTTGTTCTGGTTTTATTTTGTTCCACTCAGGCCATCTGCTTTTATTGTCTCATGTGCTTGCATTGATTTTTCTCACATGCTTCTTTAGTTCCTGTCATTATTCACACCTGTATGCAATTTGTCGGTTATATACACTCAACAAAAATATAAACGCAACACTTTTGGTTTTGCTCCAATTTTGTATGAGATGAACTCAAAGATCTAAAACTTTTTCCACATACACAATATCACCATTTCCCTCAAATATTGTTCACAAACCAGTCTAAATCTGTGATAGTGAGCACTTCTCCTTTGCTGAGATAATCCATCCCACCTCACAGGTGTGCCATATCAAGATGCTGATTAGACACCATGATTAGTGCACAGGTGTGCCTTAGACTGCCCACAATAAAAGGCCACTCTGAAATCACTTCCTGTTCCGGAGCACAGCGGTGTTTTTCTGTATCTGTTAGCTGTTTAATCTGCGCAGTTAGATTGATCTAGTTATCTAGATTACGATTTGTTTCCCATTGTAATCTTTACGTGCCTTAACTAAAGCACTCATTCTGCTGAATCACCTCTAAATTATTTACACATTATTCACTTTGCGTGTTTTTAGGAATCCGCTAGCTTAGCGTAGCTACTAGCTCTTAGCCGATTTAGCATGGCGGCTTCTCCTGTCTCTCCCGCACTTTTCTGCTCTGGGTGTGAAATGTTTAGTTATTCCTCGGCCTCCTTTAGCAGTAATGGTACTTGTAATAAGTGTAGCTTATTCGTAGCTTTGGAGGCCAGGCTGGGCGAATTGGAGACTCGGCTCCGCACCGTGGAAAATTCTACAGCTAGCCAGGCCCCTGTAGTCGGTGCGGACCAAGGTAGCTTAGCCGCCGTTAGTTCCCCTCTGGCAGATCCCGAGCAGCCGGGAAAGCAGGCTGACTGGGTGACTGTGAGGAGGAAGCGTAGCCCTAAACAGAAGCCCCGTGTACACCGCCAACCCGTTCACATTTCTAACCGTTTTTCCCCTCTCGACGACACACCCGCCGAGGATCAAACTCTGGTTATTGGCGACTCTGTTTTGAGAAATGTGAAGTTAGCGACACCAGCAACCATAGTCAATTGTCTTCCGGGGGCCAGAGCAGGCGACATTGAAGGAAATTTGAAACTGCTGGTTAAGGCTAAGCGTAAATTTGGTAAGATTGTAATTCACGTCGGCAGTAATGACACCCGGTTACGCCAATCGGAGGTCACTAAAATTAACATTAAATCGGTGTGTAACTTTGCAAAAACAATGTCGGACTCTGTAGTTTTCTCTGGGCCCCTCCCCAATCAGACCGGGAGTGACATGTTTAGCCGCATGTTCTCCTTGAATTGCTGGCTGTCTGAGTGGTGTCCAAAAAATGAGGTGGGCTTCATAGATAATTGGCAAAGCTTCTGGGGAAAACCTGGTCTTGTTAGGAGAGACGGCATCCATCCCACTTTGGATGGAGCAGCTCTCATTTCTAGAAATCTGGCTAATTTTCTTAAATCCTCCAAACCGTGACTATCCAGGGTTGGGACCAGGAAGCAGAGTTGTAGTCTTACACACCTCTCTGCAGCTTCTCTCCCCCTGCCATCCCCTCATTACCCCATCCCCGTAGAGACGGTGCCTGCTCCCAGACTACCAATAACCAGCAAAAATCTATTTAAGCATAAAAATTCAAAAAGAAAAAATAATATAGCACCTTCTACTGCACCACAGACTAAAACAGTTAAATGTGGTCTATTAAACATTAGGTCTCTCTCTTCTAAGTCCCTGTTGGTAAATGATATAATAATTGATCAACATATTGATTTATTCTGCCTAACAGAAACCTGGTTACAGCAGGATGAATATGTTAGTTTAAATGAGTCAACACCCCCGAGTCACACTAACTGTCAGAATGCTCGTAGCACGGGCCGGGGCGGTGGATTAGCAGCAATCTTCCATTCCAGCTTATTAATTAATCAAAAACCCAGACAGAGCTTTAATTCATTTGAAAGCTTGTCTCTTAGTCTTGTCCATCCAAATTGGAAGTCCCAAAAACCAGTTTTATTTGTTATTATCTATCGTCCACCTGGTCGTTACTGTGAGTTTCTCTGTGAATTTTCAGACCTTTTGTCTGACTTAGTGCTTAGCTCAGATAAGATAATTATAGTGGGCGATTTTAACATCCACACAGATGCTGAGAATGACAGCCTCAACACTGCATTTAATCTATTATTAGACTCTATTGGCTTTGCTCAAAAAGTAAATGAGTCCACCCACCACTTTAATCATATCTTAGATCTTGTTCTGACTTATGGTATGGAAATAGAAGACTTAACAGTATTCCCTGAAAACTCCCTTCTGTCTGATCATTTTTTAATAACATTTACATTTACTCTGATGGACTACCCAGCAGTAGGGAATAAGTTTCATTACACTAGAAGTCTTTCAGAAAGCGCTGTAACTAGGTTTAAGGATATGATTCCTTCTTTATGTTCTCTAATGCCATATAACAACACAGTGCAGAGTAGCTACCTAAACTCTGTAAGGGAGATAGAGTATCTCGTCAATAGTTTTACATCCTCATTGAAGACAACTTTGGATGCTGTAGCTCCTCTGAAAAAGAGAGCTTTAAATCAGAAGTGTCTGACTCCATGGTATAACTCTCAAACTCGTAGCTTAAAGCAGATAACCCGTAAGTTGGAGAGGAAATGGCGTCTCACTAATTTAGAAGATCTTCACTTAGCCTGGAAAAAGAGTCTGTTGCTCTATAAAAAAGCCCTCCGTAAAGCTAGGACATCTTTCTACTCATCACTAATTGAAGAAAATAAGAACAACCCCAGGTTTCTTTTCAGCACTGTAGCCAGGCTGACAAAGAGTCAGAGCTCTATTGAGCTGAGTATTCCATTATCTTTAACTAGTAATGAGTTCATGACTTTCTTTGCTAACAAAATTTTAACTATTAGAGAAAAAATTACTCATAACCATCCCAAAGACGTATCGTTATCTTTGGCTGCTTTCAGTGATGCCGGTATTTGGTTAGACTCTTTCTCTCCGATTGTTCTGTCTGAGTTATTTTCATTAGTTACTTCATCCAAACCATCAACATGTTTATTAGACCCCATTCCTACCAGGCTGCTCAAGGAAGCCCTACCATTATTTAATGCTTCGATCTTAAATATG
>NW_022986482.1:0-39301 GCF_902500255.1 Thalassophryne amazonica
CGGCAAATGTCAGCTCTCCACAGTTTTTGCGTGATCAGAATAGCAAGCACGCAAAGGTTTTTGTCTTTTCTGCATTCTGCTGTAAGCAGGTGCTTTAATTTGATACACAAACAGAGACAGTGGCGGAAGACATTAAAAGCACTACACTTTTCACTTATGGTACCGGGAGCATGACACTTAACTTACTCGTGGTAACAGCAACGTAACACTTAACTAAACTGACTAAACCAGTTGAACTACAAAAACACAATAAATCAATAACACTAACAACACTGTAAAACTAACATGAACCACAATAACATTCAAAACCCCAAACTCCCATGGTGCATTGCAGCACAATGTCCATTGTTTACTGGTGAGCTAAAATCGCTAATTTCTCAAAACAAATATTAGTCCTATCAACTTTCCATTTTTTGCAGTGTTCATCCTTGACCCAAAATACGCAAGCATACCAA
Source organism: Thalassophryne amazonica (assembly GCF_902500255.1). Lineage (NCBI taxonomy): Eukaryota > Metazoa > Chordata > Actinopteri > Batrachoidiformes > Batrachoididae > Thalassophryne > Thalassophryne amazonica. Next base: position 456 of record NW_022986482.1, read on the forward strand.
ACAGCAAACGGTTTCACTGTGATCAAAGCGATACACACGCATAATATATATATATAAGCACACATACACACAGTACCCCATGACCCGTTGGTCAATTTTGATCTATTTTCTTGTACTAAAATCCTGGCACACAAATTTTAAATGACTAGTACAGCACTACCAGTGAAAGACTGTTAGCTGGAAAATCCCCACAAAAATGCAAATTCTTCAGTTAGCTATCAAACGTGCCTTAGAGAGAATCAGCACTAATGTAGACAGGCCTTACCATGGCACCTGGATCAAGAGGTACATAAAAGAATCAGCGAGCGTCAATTTGTCCGGGTCGCCTTTGTACGCCTGCAGTTTCTTGATCTGTGGAGAAAAAAAAGAAGTTCGGCAAGCATGAACATCCACATGAACACTTTCATCATCAGTGGGCAACTTGATCATGTCAAATGGCAACGCATTATATAAAACTGAACCCAGACACACACACATACATATACATATTTTATGTAGTGTTCATCCAAACCTCCTCTGCATCAGGCAGTAGTTTCAGGAGGTCTTTGAGCAGCTCGGCTCCGTAAATCTTGCCTTTTCCGTGATGTATGTCTTCCACAATAGAGCGGTTGGACCTGAACATCAGACAGTTCAGTGATAAATAGCACAGGCGCTCCTTTTCAGCACTTCCATCACTCTTTACAAAGCCACCAAATCCATCCATTCTTCAAAAACACACAGAGTGGACAGAGACACACACACACACACACACACACACACACCTCACAGGACATGTTCTGGCATGTCCAGCTCATGCACAATCACAATCGGATATTCACACAACTGGAAAGCAACCGGAATCCGTCTGAAATCCACCTTTAAGTCGTCCTATGAGACCAACACCGAGGTGGTTTTGTCCCGCGTAATGAACAGCTCCGTGGCGCGTCCCTCGGCTTCTTTTTCCATGAAAAAAAAAACTAACGGTGGAATGTGCCAGAAAAAGTGCTGACGTCCACATCTTCTGCCTTTTTGTGAAAGTCAGACGAGGTCCCAGATCAACAAAGCTTTCACGTTGGAAATGATCTGGTTGTTTGTGCGGGGTGTCAGCCTGTCCATCGGTGCTGGTTGTCAGCAGTTGTGGGCTGTCCTTAAAGGGGCAGTAACACCCCGTAATCTGTTTAATCCCCATAAAATCGTCCCCGAAAGCCATATTAATTTTTCGAACGGTGTCCACCTGGAGGTCTCTCACAGTTTCTGGAAAAAAATTGATGCAGCAAAGATCCAAATCGTTCAGAAAAAAATAGACAAGAGGGGTGGACCACACCTCACTCAAAGCCTGCTCACAGACTAATGAAGCAACCGACAGGCATGAAAAAACTCACGCATGCGCACGAGGGTTCAAGCTTGGCTGACGCAATCACACGTGATTCAAATCCATATGGTTTTTGAAAAAAATAATAAGGTCGGATACTTTTCTAACAGACCTCGTATATATATATATATATATGTATGTATGTATGTATGTGTGTGTGTGTGTGTGTGTGTATATAACAAAAGTAAAATTGCACTTTCCTACTCATGCATGAATATGACTGATGTAGTCAGTCAGCTGATGAAGCCATATAAAAAAAATTAACCTGATCATTTATGATGTAAGTCAGTGAAATGCTCAAATAATTAAGCTGCTATAAAATAATAATGGAAAAAATGAACCACCAAAACAGACCACTAAAAACACAGTCTAAGGTTGAGCATACAGAATGATATTTAGACACGCCTTCCATAGGAGGATTCATAACACACCTACGCTCTGCTTGTACACACAAGAAATCAGAATTGCAAACAACCATTAAATAAAATAAAAACAAACACTAATGGAAAAATACAAAGCTTCACCTCAGGGAGCTTCGGTGGCTGCTCTCTGCTTGCATGCTTTAGCTTGCCAGAAAACCTCTCACATGTGGGCATGCAGACTCCTTGTAAATACAGACATGACTGAATCTATTGATAAAACTGCGACAAATACCTGTAATTAACCCAATAAAGGTGGAAAAAGTCCCTTAAATGTGCCCCAGATGTGACAATAAGAACAATAAGACAATATTTGATAGATAACATTGGTGGTGTCAGCTGTGATCCTGTATGCACATTTTGTCACAGCTGTATTTGTGAAAGTCTTTCAGTATTACAACAATAAAAATAGCTTGTGTGAAACTACATTTAATGTCTTGATTCAAACGTGCTTCGCACAAATGATAGCTGTGTTTGGGAGGAAAGCCCTGGAAAAACAGTGGACTTTTCCATCAGGAAGCGCTGTCAGGCAGATTACAGAATGCTACAAAAACACAACGTTCCATTCATTCATCAAAAACATTCAAGTGTACTGCTACAGTCATCATGAAAAGAAAACACCAACACAACATTTTCAAGCATTTAGAAACAGCAAAACGAACATTGAAAAGAGCTGAATGTCTGGCCAAGAGCGCAGTTTACTTTCGTTTTGAGGCAGATTGCCAGATCTACACTTTATAAACCAGCCTGTTAGGAGGCAAGCTGGATTAAGCCATTTCATCCTGTTTTAGCACTTTTCTGGATCGTGGGCAATCGCAGTACAACAGAACCCTGTGGAATAAGCTGCAAGAGCCGCTACTCACTCATGTGCTGGTTTTCCAAATGAAAACTAGCCCTGGCGCATTTGGGCATGTGCGCATTTAAATATATTGTTTGTTATTATCAATGTGTTTCTTTTTCTTGTTGGTGAGACTGCAGCAGCACAGCTTCTTGTCTCCCTGTGTTCAGTATTCATCAATAAACACGTGTGTAAAGTTGTGAATGTCACACACTATCAGCAGTGGCACACCTCACGTTTTTACTTCAGTGTGTATGCACTGTTCTGAGCCAGCAGCGTTTACGGTGTCACACATACACACGTGCCCACCAACATTTTTCCAGTTTCATGATTATTCCATTTAACAAGGTACCAAATAAACCATCCCTGCATGTCTCCACGTACTTTTCAGTTATTTGTAGCTCACACTCGGTATAAATTCTTTTCTGTGTTTATGTTGTCTGATGTGTGTAGGGAATCCAAGCTCGGGGCCTATTTACATGGATTTGCATATTTAAATAGGAGCATGGCCAGAGCGGAGTTTGGTGTATATGCATGTGGGCTACATTCCAGGTTCAGTGAGATGTACAAAATTGAACGTTCTTGGATCCAGGCTTATGCATGCTTTGGTAGATATGGATACTTTTGTGCTTACACCAGTTTCTAGGTTTTGGTGTACACCATGTTTCAGTAGGAAATCCACTCAAGTCTTTGTACAACCCCAATTCCAATGAAGTTGGGACGTTGTGTAAAATGTAAATAAAAACAGAATACAATGATTTGCAAATCCTCTTCAACCTATATTCAATTAAATATACCACAAAGTCAAGATATTTAATGTTCAAACTGATAAACTTTGTTTCTGTGCAAATATTTGCTCATTTTGAAATGGATGCCTGTAACACATTTCAAAAAAGCTTGGACAGTGGTATATTTACCACTGTGTTACATCACCTTTCCTTCTAACAATGTGTAATAAGCATTTGAGAACTGAGGACACTAATTGTTGAAGCTGTGTAGGTGGAATTCTTACCCATTCTTGCTTGATAGTTGTTCAACAGTCCAGGGTCTCCGTTGTCATATTTTGCACTTCACAATGCGCCACACATTTTCAATGGGCGACAGGTCTGGATTGCAGGCAGGCAAGTCTAATACCCGCACTCTTTTACTATGAAGCCACTGTTGTAACATGTACAGACTGTGGCTTGGCATTGTTTTGCTGAAATAAGCAGGGACGTCCATGAAAAAGACGTTGCTTGGATGGCAGCAAGTGTTGCTCCAAAACCTGGATGTACCTTTCAGCATTGATGGTGCCATCACAGATGTATAAGTTGCCCATGCCATGGGCACTAACACACCCCCATACCATCACAGATGCTGGCTTTTGAACTTTGCACTGGTAACAATCTGGATGGTCTTTTTCCTCTTTTGTCTGGAGGACACAACATCCATGATTTCCAAAAACAATTTGAAATGTGGACTCATCAGACCACAGCACACTTTTCCACTTTGCGTCTGTGCATTTCAAATGAGCTCGGGCCCAGAGAAGGCGGCGGCATTTCTGGATGTTGTTGATGTATGGCTTTCGCTTTGCATGGTAGAGTTTTAACTTGCACTTGTAGATGTAGCAACGAACTGTGTGAACTGACAATGGTTTTCTGAAGTGTTCATGAGCTCATGCAGTAAGATCCTTTACACAATGATGTCAGTTTTTAATGCAGTGCCACCTGAGGGGTCAAAGGGCATTCAATGTTGGTTTTCGGCCTTGCTGCTTACGTGTAGAAAGTTCACCAGATTCTCTGAATCTTATGATTATTTTATGGACTGTAGATGATGGAATCCCTAAATTTCTTGCAATTGAAGGTTGAGAAACATTGTTCTTAAACTCTTGAACTATTTTTTCACACAGTTGTTTACAAAGTGGTGATCCTCATCCCATCTTTGCTTTTGAATGCCTGAGCCTTTTGGGGATGCTCCGTTTATACCCAATCATAACACTCACCTGTTTCCAATTAACCTGTTTACCTGTGGAATGTTCCAAACAGGTGTTCTTTGAGCATTCATCAACTTTCCCAGTCTTTTGTTGCCCCTGTCCCAGCTTTTTTGAAATGTGTTGCAGGCATCCATTTCAAAATGAACAAATATTTGCACAAAAACAAAAAAGTCTATCAGTTTGAACATTAAATATCTTGTTTTTGTGGTGTATTCAATTGAATATAGGTTGAAGAGGATTTTCAAATCATTGTATTCTGTTTTTTATTTACATTTAACACAACGCCCCAACTTCATTGGAATTGGGGTTGTACATGAGGTCTCTGGCCACCCGAGATAGATGGCTTTATTTATACTTGGAAACACTACTTATTTATAATTATACAAATGGAGCCAGAAATTGTTCTTTTGTTTTGTAATTTAATCAACATGTCCTTTTTTTGGGGGGGGGGGGGGGGGGGCAAACAAACAAACAAAAAAGAACAATGACTCTTCGGATTGTTTGAGCCTCGAAGGACACCTGTTCTGTCCTTCATTTTTGGGAGAAAGAAAGCTGCATTTGTTGGTCGCATTCCAAGGAGCCATCAAAATGGGACAGCCTCATCATGCCAATGATGATGCCTACTGCCAGCGAATGTAGCTTTAAAAAAATATAGCCCCTGAATTCAGACACAGCCGTACAAACACCAGATTAAAAATGCCCACAGTGAAATAACCACTGATGAGGTCACTGGCCGCATTCAGTGCTGACTGAGTAGAGTAGCAGCTCCTGCAATAGTCAAATGTCATTAAAATACATTGGGGAGCCATTAAAATCCAGCTCGTATGCAAACAGTCTGTACTCTGCTCAGACTACTTATACAACAATTCTCAGCTCTGATCCAGTTTACTACAAACAATGGAACGCTAAGAAAGCCTAATAGAACAGCTGACACAGATTTTCACCCATGTTTCCGATGGACAACAACATTAAGTGCTAAAATGTGTTATTCTCAAAAGTAGACTGACGTGAATGAAAATATATGGAGATGAATTAAGTAATTTTTAAGAGGTTATCAGCAACTGAGAAAACTGTCAGAAGGTTGGATAGTGCAGTAACACCTCACGAAGGCAACCTGCTCGTATTCCTCCTCCTGTCACCACATGAGTCTCAGAAACTAATACAGTATTTCCAGGTTTTATTTCATCTGTTTTTGCTACATCACATGCACATTTTTTTTCCTCTTCTGTCCTTTACTGGGAACTACTTTTTAAATTTGTGTTGTGACAGAATTAATTATTGAGGCTCTAGCTATGACAAATAGCCATAATATTGAGCTCATCTATTGTTTTAAGAAGCTTGTAAGTGTCCAAATTTTGTGTCTCATGCATGCATGCATGAGACACCAAGTGTGCACAGTAGGGATACAACTGTTTTGCAACCTCATAGTCCTGTATTGGGGATGGTCCACTAGTCCTAGTTCACCCTAACCGCTAACCCTAACCAAGACCCTAGGACTAGTGAACCCTAGGACTAAGTCTAGTGGATCCTGGGACAAGTTCCGTCCTGTGTCATTCTGATGAGCATTTGCAAGAAAACAATGAAAATCAATGTGGTTTTTTGTATTTGGTAAAAAGTTCACACATGACTAACTTGGAAATTTTTCTACTCAGTTGCATTTCGGTGGACTTTCAAAAACTAGAACCCTGGTTGAATAATAAAGAAAAAAGGGGAAAACCATGATGTCTCAGCAATACAATCTAATTACCACTGAAGTCTTACAAATGCTAAGCATTTATTGAAAGCCAAGAGCGCTATGCAACCTTACCCATCAGACATGGGCCGATAACTGGTTTCACGGTATACCGCGGTATGAAAAAGCCACAGTATCAAAACCAGAAAAATTTTCCATTATACTGTCCCTAAAGTATGGGCGGGTTATGAGAATTCTTGACAGGCAGAGCATAGGTAGCCGCTGGCGCCCTTCCCCCTGGCGTGCACCTCTGTCTCTGTTTAGAAACAGGCAGCTAACGTTAGCTAGCTCTGCATCATGGCTGAAGGAGGCGAAGCCTGCGCTGAACTTTTCCCTCCGTCTAAAAGGACCAAGTCGGCCTTTTCATTTTATTTTCTGCGGAATAGCCCTTCAAATCAAAAACAGTGGCAACAAAGCACTGTAGCTATGACCTGTGTCGGACTCGGAGCGATTCAAGATACCCGCAAAGGATTACATGGAAGGAGTAAACTTTATCCCATCTCTGAAACTACTGAGAAGTACAAGCGGTGGACTCGAGTCGTGCTTGTGGTCGACCAAATTTCTCCCACAAACATGTCAAGAAGGATAAATACATCTATTCCAAGCACTTTGTTGGTGAAGCTGGGCCAAGTATTGAGCATCCGGAGTTCCGGACGTTATTCCAGCCACGTTTCTCCCTAAGCAAGTAAGTCATGTTTCCCACGGGGCAGATGCTACATGTCTAAAAGAGAGATGATCATTTTCGTATTTTCTCTAAAGTTATCAGTGGTATTGTGCTCTTAGCAGTAGACATCGCATCAATTAGTGCGCCTGATTCACGCTCGCTTCATATGCAAACAGCAATAATGTTGTTGAAGGACATTTTAAAGCTATACATAATACCATGAAACTGCAGTATTTTTGCCCACGGTTATCATACCGTCCAAATCTCATACCAGCCCATGCCTATTGCCCATATTCACACAGGTTTTGCATAATGCCGCGTTCACACCGGGCGTGATCAGACGCTACAAATTCGCGACGGACGCGCCTCCTTCACCCGGTGTGTCGCTCTGCTTTTGCTGCGAAAATTTGCCCCGGTGCACCATCAAATAGGAGGAGCTTCCATTCCACTCGCCGGCTCTGGTTGTAAGTCAAGTTAACATGATGGACCTTGATCACACGGAGCGAGTTGTTGTGGAAAGCTCCCGATACAGGGAGTATCATTATTTGCTGCAGGAGCTGCGTCTGGATGACGGCTGCTTTCAGCGGCCCTTCCACTTCTGCGGGATCCAGTTTGAGGACCTCCTGTCCCGTTCACGCACGCACATATAAACAATAAAAAAAAAGAAAAAAAGAAAAAGAAACTCAGCTGCAGCTCGCTCTTCCCCCCAAAAAACTCTGTCATAATTGTGTTTAGAAACCAGTCACCATTTGTTTTATTATACATCTGTGTAGTTAATTAATAAAATATTCTTCACAGACGATTCGCTCACGCGCGCATGTAAAAGAAAAAAGAAAGAAACTCTGCTGCCTGCTGTAGGGCTGCTGCTCGCTCCAAAAACTAATTGTGTTTAGAAACCAGTCACCATTTGCTTTATTACACATCTGTGTAGTTAATAGGTAAAATAATCTCCATGGACGATTCGCTCGCACGCACGTTTAAAAAAAAAAAAAAAACTCTGCTGCCTACTGCGGGGCTGCTCCTCGCTCTTTCCAAAAAAAATCTGTCATAATTGTGTTTATAAACCAGTCACCATTTGTTTTATTATACATCTGTGTAGTTAATAAGTAAAATATTCTCCACAGACGATTCACTCGCGCGCGCACGTAAAAAAAAAAAGAAAAAAAATACTCCGCTCCCGCTGCTGTGGGGCTGCTGCTCGCTCCAAAAACTCTTGTCATAATTGTGAAATAAAGGACAAAAGAGACATAAGTCCTGCTCACAGGCTGCTACCAGATACAGGACATGTTCACATCTTCAGACATCTCCACGTCACTACATATTCAGTCCCTAATTGGTCATCGCAGCGCGACAAGATGAAAAAGTTCAGATTTTCAACTTGGGGAGGAGGGCAACGCGACGTGATGCGACGCAATACTGCGTCACAAACGTGGCAATCGCTCAAAATCGCTTCACTCGCGTCGCGTCCATCGTGTCCATCATCGTGACTTAGCGCCAAAACGCGTCCTTACATAGGGATTACATGGCAACCTGTCGCTGCAGTCGCTCGCATCGCGCTCGGTGTGAACACAGCAAACATGAGTTCATGGGTGAACTTTTTTAAAAGATAACTCAAAGTGAGTTCAATGTGTAGTTGTATATGCATAGAGGCTCATCTAAATGTGATACAGGAGCTTGTTCTTGAGGAACAACATTAAAAGGTTACATCCCTAGTGTGCACAACTTCTTGAATCTGAGAAGAGTGCCTATGAATATTAATGCCTTTGTGTGTACACAGAAATTATAGTATTGATTATAGCTACATGCATCTGGATTTCAAGATGCAGGTGTATGTTTTCACACCACTGAAGTTTACTGCACATAAAGTTCCACTATAGAGGTTCATGCACAGTAACATGACTCCGTCCTGGACTAGCAGGAGCATGACTTACTTCTTAAACTGCTTCAAGAAAATGCCGACATTCATCCCCCTCTTGGAATCTAGAATGCTGATCTGAAAAACAAAAATACATACATAAAACAGAAGTTAAAATGCTGTACTTTTGATTCATCTCACTCATGTACCCTGAACAAACTCAGAACTACTCTAAACCAGTACCTGCTGTATGTGTTTTTTGTGGTACTTGAATCATAACAACAAAGCAACAACTTAGTTTATTGTCCCGTTCACAAGATTTGTACAACACTTCAAGCTACAACATACGCACAGTTCCACGAGTCCAGATGCCCAAATTATAACTACAAAGAAAAAGTTAATCACATCTTTGTTTGAAATTATGGAACGTAAACAGAAACATAAAGAACCCATAACACTTGCACTACACTGTATACATAGTGTTACGCTGGGTGTAAAATAGGGTCGAAAGACTTTGTAATCCAATCAACTATGTGCTAAAGACAATTACAGATAACTGCAGTTTGGCAATCCAGTTCTCAAGTCATTTTATGTTAAAAAACAAACAAACAAACTTCAAGAACCCTTGCCTGGATCTAGGCGTAAAGCAATAGGGCCTTTCAAATTTCACAAAACAGAAAAGTTTGTTTCTACTGAAATCCAAGCATTATAATGTAAGTTTATTTTTATAACACCTTGCAGAATTACAGCTCATTTTAATGAAGAGGACCTATTTATCTTGGGGGAAATTCCATTTTTGCAGACTTAACTACAGGAGAAAGCGCGTGTGAGCTTTTGAGATGACCTGTGACCCATCTAATGCTAACATCCATAAGACTGTTTGTAAATCACTTCCAGAGCTACCAAATGGTGGTCATGGCATTTGATCCCTTGAATTTCTCCCCCTCAGGGGTTGAAATTCTAAATAGTTTTCAGACAACTTGAATTTTGATCAAATTGGCAATATCACATTATGAATCCCATATCTAAATGCTAAGGAATAAAATCACAGTGGTACCAAAGAAAATTCTTTTTATGACTTAAAGCTTAAAAAACCCAGTGGCACCATACCTCTAAAGTGTGTACAGTACTGCATTTTCTCTTGGGTTGGTTTGCTTTCCTATGATAATAATTCTTAGTGGACCAAAACTAATGTCATCCAGTGGCATAATAAAATCTGAGAAAACAAGTCTGGCCTGGGGTCCAGCTGATGCTGAAGGAGCAGCGAACTGCAGTCGCACTGCTCCTAATAGGGTTGTTCCACAGGGTGCCATTCTAGTACAATCGCCCACGATCAAAAAAATTGCAAAAACGGGATGAAATGTCTTAATCCAGTTTGCCTCCTAACAGGCTGGCTTATACATGCAGATCTGGCAACCCACCCAAAAACAAGAGAAAGGAGCTGCACCCTCGGCCAGAACTGTACAAATGCTGCTCGGCTTCAAATTTTTACCCAGATGGAGTAAAATTAATCAACGTTCAAGCCATAGTCACTACGAATGCCCAATTTAAATAGGTTCAAATAACACTGAAGCCGTTAAGACTGCAAAAACCCAGAAGTTACCATGTACTATCAACGACTGCCAGAATCGGGATTCAAAAATTGGATTCGGATTTCAACTGTAGTACCGATGATAACTGTAATGACTACATATACCAAGTGTGTTCAAGATTGACAAAGGTGGATCAAGAAGTTACTGTGATATTTCAAAACCTTCCCCAATTTACTATTCAGAATTAAACGGGAAGGAATGACACCATTAGGGAAAATTCAGAGCAATAAATTTGAAGTGTGAAAAGAGTTTTTTTTTTTTTTACCCACACAGGACTAATTACAAAAATAATGCACAGATGCTAATTCCATAAATTAGATCAGATGACTGAAGTGGAAAGAATGTGCAATGGAAGTCCAACCATCTGCAGATTTTCCCTCCAACCAAACACCTTTGCACCTAATTTCACCCCTTCATATGACTGTGAGAAATCAATCAGTGAAATCACCTGCTGAGGTGTTGGACTGGAGTTAAAATGTTGACTGCTGGTCTTTTGTGGAACATGATTGCCCATTCTACTCACCTCTGCTTTGCTCTCCTTCAAGGATCGAGACCGGTCAACACGAGTGGAGGCTCCAGCATCCAGCTTGGCCCCACGTGCGCTCCTCACCGCCTCCTCCTGCTGGCCAAACAGCTCCTCCACAGAGCGAATATCGATCTGGTAATGCTGCTGCCGCACGGCTAAGGTCCAGATGTTGGGCTTCCCACGTATCTTCTCTTCTGGGATGGGCTTCCAGAAGAAGCTGCGTACACGCCGCTTCTTCCGTGCAGTGTGCACAGCAGTGGGAAGCGGTGGGGGTGCTTCTGGAGGTGGAGGCGGCGGAGGAGGTGGAGGTGGGGGAGCGCTATGATGGGAGGTGTCGGGGTTGTCGGAGTGACTGCGTACAGACATAGAGGACGGGTCGGAGGTGGTGACGGAGGAAGTGGTGCAGCTGCTCCCCTCGCTGCTGCAGCTTTCCGCTTCATTGGCTGGACAACTCATGACAAGCACCACAGTGTGCAGCGAGGCAGAGCCCAGCCCCAAGGACGAGCGGGCAGCATGTGAACACTACACGACAGGTGCAAATAAACCCAACAATATATAGCTTGATCAGTATTTTCCTTTGGTAATTCCTTTTTGGTGCTTCCATTCACTCTCTATGACGTCACTTCCTCATAATGGCGCAGTGTGTCCCTCACTGAAAGTAAGTGTCCCTCCATCTAGTCACAAAAACTAGATCTTTGACCTCATGCCTCTGCATCACTCAGCTGATGAGCCGCTGTGCTGAGCGGAGCATATGAATGTTAGTTCTCAGGGAAAGAACACAAAGTGCTGCAACTGCCGTGAAGCTGCAGGGGGAAGAAAACAAAAAGGGTCAGAGAGAGAAAATCAGGCATGGTGATGTGTACGAGGTAAAATCTAACCAAGTGACAGATGAGAAGATCAGAGGGTCAATCAGTCAGAGGGTTCAAAATAAGGAAATAGCAGGTCTGTTTAATTTGGAAGTCAGGGAGTGAAGTATCAGCAAACCAAAAAAGAAAAAAAAAAATACACCAACATATTGTCTAAAGCAATCAACATAATGAGTTTGGACAGATTCATTTAATATGCATGAAGAATCATTAAGAGATTTTTGTTAACAGCCAACAATTCTTTTAGATTATGCAACGTGAATAATTTAGTGAATCACCGGTGTTTGTGAATTGTTTGAGATTAGATTAGATAGAACTTTATTAATGTCTTGGGAAGACTCCCTCAGGGAAACTGAGGTTCCAGCAGCATTGTATAGCAAAACACAGGGTAAGAAGCACACAGAGTATCAAAAGTGAAAGTTAATATAGAAAAATAGTTTGCAAATATAAACACACAATATGAAAACCAGACATATTGATCAATACTGGTTTAATGGTTACTACTGCTCCTCTCATTCCTGTCCTCTGTCTTCCCATTACTCCTCCTCCCTCTGAGTGAGGAGTTGTACAGTCTGATGGTCTGAGGGACAAAGGAGTTTTTCAGTCTGTTGGTCCTGCACTTGGGAAGGAGCAGTCTGTGGCTGGAGAGGCTCATCTGGTTGCTGATGACGATGTGCAGAGGGTGACTGGCATCGTCCATAATGTCCAGCATTTTGTCCAGTGTTCCCTTCTCTGCCAGCTGATGTGTTCTCTGCACGTTCTGTGAGATGAGTTGATATTATAAATACTTATTGTCTGCAGTACATGCAGGGAGCACATAGATGAGTAAGATGGGGTTTTGTATTTTTATTATTATCATTATTATTATTACTATTACTATGCATTACAGCTCTCAGTTTGAGGGAAACTGATTCCATTCCAACATGTCACTGACTCCCATATTTGACATGACCTCACCACAGTGATCTGATGCTATTCTTGTCTAAACCAGCAGTTGGTTAAGTTGAGAAGGCCATGCAGAACCAGAACATGGGGGAAAAAAAAAAAAAACTGCAACAAAACTGGCGACCCACACAGGTGGACTCAGACGCTCATTCACTTCACACTACAGAATCCAGGGATAACCGATGGACATCAGGGTCTATACAGGCCTTACTTCTTCATACAGCACATACTTCCACTGGAGTAATAATGGCCAGCACCATTATAACCTTGCCCCACCCTCCACATTCAAGGGAATCTAAGGGGAGCTATTGTGGATTTGCTCATCAAAAAGTCGTCTGTGGAGAAAGTATGCACAGAAAGTTTCACCTCATCTGAGAAGCTTAAACAGTTTGCACAGTTTATTGCACCACTGCATGTTGTACTCGGTGTCCTTTAATCTGCATTATTTTCAAATAAAAGTTATGTTTTTCAAAAAAAAAAAAAAAAAAAAAAAAAAAGATTTGATCTCCAGAAAGCATTTTTCCAAGCTATGTATTGGAGAAAAACAGGACCTTCTTATAATCAGGGCCATCTTATATTCAGGCCAATACAGTATTTGTCACATCCCCATTATTAATAGTAAGACCCTTCGGCTGCTCCCTTGTTTTCACTCGGGGTTTCCACAGCAGATCCAAGGTGGACCTGCATGCTGATTTGGCACAAGTTCTACACCGGATGTCCTTCCTGATGAAACTCCACATTACACGGAGGAATCTGGCAGGGGTGGGCTTTGAACAGGAACCTTCCGCACTGAAAACAAGTGCACTAACCACTTGGCCACCACCCTGTTACATCCCCATCATTAAAAAAAACACTCAAAATTAAGTTTATTCCGGGGGGAGGGAATAAGTGGATAAAGTGCTCGAGTTTTAGCTTCAAAGCTTTAGGACGACTCATTTGTTCTGGTGACCCAAAGAAACGATCAAACCATAATGATGATGAACTGATGAGCATCAACCACTTCACAGTAGCTGGGCTTCTTTTACAGATTTGTGCAAAAGTTTTGCAATATTTTTAGAATGTTGACAGAAAATAGTTGTGAAACGACAGCATTTCCACTGAGTGATTAAATGCTTTTGCTGTCATTCCAACAGTCACTGTGACATATATCCCACTCAACACTAAATCATTTTGTTAAAAAAAAAAAAAAAAAAATCCACTTTTGCTGTAACATCATCTCTTATAATATTAACAAGCTCTCTGTCTCTTACTTCGTCCGCACGTACCATGTATTTTAGAATGTCATGTTACCTGTGGAACAGTGGAAAAGTTTTTTCCATTGCACTTTTTCATAATAAAGCATTTTCAAATTGTCTGAAAATCATCTCATTTGAGCATAAAAATGTTTTTTGTAATATTTGAGTTTTTTAATTGAAAGATGTGTTCTCATTAAGCATGTTTTCAATTCGCTACTTCAAATTGCGCAGGTTGAAGGGTAACAAAAAATCTGCCTAGTGAGAATTTTGTTATTATGGATTTTTTTAATTTTTTTTATTCAACCAGGTAAGTTATTAAGAAAAAAAAAATCTTATTTACAATAACGACCTGGTGGATATGGAAAAACACAGAGGTAAAAAAAAATCAAATAACTGCATTCCATATTTTCTCATTTGTAGCAAAGCTTTGAGTATGAATTAGCCTCCCCCCCGCCAATCTGCTCCTCTTGCAAAATTTTCCATGTAATGTCAGTGACTCCTTGTCTATGTGATACCCAGAAATGTTTAGTAATTAATAAGGTGGACGTCAGCATCAGCCTGTTCAGTCACCTGGCCCCTCCCAGAGCCGGAGTAAACTGTCACTCATGTCTTATTCAACGCACCTGACCGCACACAGAGTCATTGCTTTCCGGTACACTAACTGATGCTGTGAAAGAAACTTTGGAAAAAGAAAGAATTTATCTGCCGTTCACACAGTGAAGGTTCTCAGTCATGTCTGCAGCAGCAGAATCAGCTGCTTTAAAGCTCGGAGACCCTAAACTTGCAAATTTATTATAGCGTTGGCCAAGCAGTTAGTGCACTTGTTTCCAGCATGGAAGGTTCTCGGTTCAAGCCCACCCCTGTCCATTCTACATGAAATATGGAGTTACATCAAGAAGGGCATTGGGGGTAAAATCTGTGCCAAATCAATGTGCAGATCCATAGTGGAGACCCCAAGAGAACTTACTATTGTGAATGTACTTTTAGTGAAATAGAAATCTAATTCTGAGGATCTGAGGAACTGAGGAACATTAGACTGCCGGGAGCCTCAAACTTCAACAGCTGTCAAAATAGCGTGATAATTTGTATTAATTAATACTGTGTCCAAAAAAAAAAAAAAAAATCACATGCACAGGAGCCTTGTCAACATGATGGCAAAGACCATGCTTGGCTCTGTGGATGACAAATTGAAACTTAAAAGCTGGACAGAAGGAACTGTTCTGTATAATATCTGCAGTCATGGAAATTTTTGTACCAACACAGACAGCATCAGTGAAGCGCACACCAGCCTGTATACATTTCAAATAAAATCCACATTCACCGCCTGCCACAAGCCCCTGTTGCTCACTTCTTGTTCAATTTCCTGAACATTAGTGAACCTCCCAGACCGCATCGGCAAAAAGCTCCATTCACAAGGGATTTGGCCAATGCTGCCCCACCACCATCGCCGTGGGAATGCTCATTAGCAGAGGGCAGTTGTGTGTGGAGCTCGGCGGGGTGTCACCGCTGGACCTATGTTTTAGTTTTATCCCTGTGGACACCTTGATGTTTGCTGGTCCAAGTGTTGGTGGCGGCGTTTCGGTGGCACTGACATTCTATCAGGTCATATAAATATAACCTGCACTGTTAATGCAAATGATTGAACATTAAATTTCAGGACAAACGTTCAGCGGCAGCTTCCCCAGCGTGAGGAGTTTCTGCTTTATAGTTGTCTGTATATCACGTTAAGTGGCCTCAGTGGTTAAAATAAAGGGTGGGGGAGGAGATCACAAGTCAAAAAGAGGAAGTTTCATTAAGACTGTTTAATTGGATCAAATAGTAACTTGAGCTCAACGTGTAATTTCAGTCAGGAATTTTTTTGAGGAAGAAACCTCAAGCAGACCAGACTCAGAGGGGTGACCGACTGCTTTGCCTGCTTTCCACATAATAAAAGGGTCCAGTGGGCATCGTGACCCACAGTTCATCAATGGGGCAAAGTTCACTGTCCTGTGACTTGGGTTCGGACACCATGTGCTGTGACAGAGGATCACTAGATGGACACTGCGATGATCCTCCTTCAACATACAGCAATCAGCAACATAGATGCCATAGTATCTTTGACCCCGGCCCCTCAGAGAAAGAGACAGAGCAAAGGTCAATCAGGAGGAACGTACAATTCAGAGGAGCAATATTTCACAGCAGCAAAAAATGGGCACGATGCTAACCTATGCACTCGCAATATAGGCTCGGATTTCATTAACAATCCCAGAATTTGCTAGCTGCTTTTGTCAACTGCTGCTAGCGGGTGGCTGCCTGTGCTCATTAGAACACACTAGCTGTCAATCATTGTGACCACACCCATAATTATGAATAACATTATGGCTTAAAAAAAAAATCTTAAACTGGTGTTTTTTATATATATACGAGGTCTGTCAATAAAGCAACGGTCCTTTTTATTTTTTTCAAAAACTATATGGATTTCATTCATATGTTTTTACGTCAGACATGCTTGAACCCTCGTGCGCATGCGTGAGTTTTTCCACGCCTGTCAGTGACGTCATTCGCCTGTGAGCACTGCTTGTGGGAGGAGTCGTCCAGCCCCTCGTCGGAATTCCTTTGTCTGAGAAGTTGCTGAGAGACTGGCGCGTTGTTTGATCAAAATTTTTTCTAAACCTGTGAGACACATCGAAGTGGACACGGTTCGAAAAATTAAGCTGGTTTTCGGTGAAAATTTTAACGGCTGATGAGAGATTTTGAGGTGATTCTGTCGCTTTAAGGACTTCCCACGGTGCGAGACGTCGCTCAGCGCTCTCAGCCGCCGTCGTCAGCCTGTTCAAGCTGAAAACCTCCACATTTCAGGCTCTATTGATCCAGGACGTCGTGAGAGAACAGAGAAGTTTCAGAAGAAGTCGGTTTCAGCATTTTATCCGGATATTCCACTGTTAAAGGAGATTTTTTTAATGAAAGACGTGCGGACGGATCCGCGCGTCGGGACGCAGCCGACGCAGTGCGGCGGCACAGGAAAAACACCTCTGTTGAAAGCCTTAAGGACAAGTTGGAACATGTCCTGCTGTTAAACAATTTCTCATATGCTTACTCCACTGAAAGCCATCAAAAGCCGCCTGGATTTTACAAATGGTCATCAACACGGAGGTGTTTTTCCTGTGCCGCCGCAAATAAAAAGGACCGTTACTTTATTGACAGCCCTCGTATATATATATATATATATATATATATATATATATATATATATATATATATGAAGTCTGTTAGAAAAGTATCCGAACTTATATGTTGAGTGTATACACCCCTGGCAAAAATTATGGAATCACCGGCCTCGGAGGATGTTCATTCAGTTGTTTAATTTTGTAGAAAAAAAGCAGATCACAGACATGACACAAAACTAAAGTAATTTCAAATGGCAACTTTCTGGCTTTAAGAAACACTATAAGAAATCAGGAAACAAAATTGTGGCAGTCAGTTACTTTTTTAGACCAAGCAGAGGGAAAAAAAAATATAGAATCACTCAATTCTGAGGAAAAAATTATGGAATCATGAAAAACAAAAGAACGCTCCAACACATCACTAGTATTTTGTTGCACCACCTCTGGCTTTTATAACAGCTTGCAGTCTCTGAGGCATGGACTTAATGAGTGACAAACAGTACTTTTCATCAATCTGGCTCCAACTTTCTCTGATTGCTGTTGCCAGATCAGCTTTGCAGGTTGAAGCCTTGTCATGGACCATTTTCTTCAACTTCCACCAAAGCTTTTCAATTGGACTAAGATCTGGACTATTTGCAGGCCATGACATTGACCCTATGTGTCTTTTTGCAAGGAATATTTTCACACTTTTTGCTCTATGACAAGATGCATGATCATCTTGAAAAATGATTTCATCATCCCCAAACATCCTTTCAATTGATGGGATAAGAAAAGTGTCCAAAATATCAATGTAAACTTGTGCATTTATTGATGATGTAATGACAGCCATCTCCCCAGTGCCTTTACCTGACATGCAGCCCCATATCATCTATGACTGTGGAAATTTACATGTTCTCTTCAGGCAGTCATCTTTATAAATCTCATTGGAATGGCACCAAACAAAAGTTCCAGCATCATCACCTTGCCCAATGCAGATTTGAGATTCATCACTGAATATGACTTTCATCCAGTCAACCACAGTCCACGACTGCTTTTCCTTAGCCCACTGTAAACTTGTTTTTTCTGTTTAGGTGTTAATGACGGCTTTCGTTTAGCTTTTCTGTATGTAAATCCCATTTCCTTTAGGCGGTTTCTTACAGTTCGGTCACAGATGTTGACTCCAGTTTCCTCCCATTCGTTCCTCATTTGTTTTGTTGTGCATTTTTGATTTTTGAGACATATTGCTTTAAGTTTTCTGTCTTGATGCTTTGATGTCTTCCTTGGTCTACCAGTATGTTTGCCTTTAACAACCTTCCCATGTTGTTTGTATTTGGTCCAGAGTTTAGACACAGCTGACTGTGAACAACCAACATCTTTTGCAACATTGCGTGATGATTTACCCTCTTTTAAGAGTTTGATAATCCTCTCCTTTGTTTCATTTGACATCTCTCGTGTTGGAGCCATGATTCATGTCAGTCCACTTGGTGCAACAGCTCTCCAAGATGTGATCACTCCTTTTTAGATGCAGACTAATGAGCAGATCTGATTTGATGCAGGTGTTAATTTTGGGGATGAAATTTTACAGGGTGATTCCATAATTTATTCCTCAGAATTGAGTGAGTCCATATTTTTTCCCCTCTGCTTGGTCTAAAAAGTAACCGTTACTGACTGCCACAATTAGTTTTCCTGATTTCTTATAGTGTTTCTTAAAGCCAGAAAGTTGCCATTTGAAATGACTTTAGTTTTGTGTCATGTCTGTGATCTGCTTTTTTTCTACAAAATTAAACAACTGAATGAACATCCTCCGAGGCCGGTGATTCCATAATTATTGCCAGGGGTTGTATATACACTCAACAAAAATATAAATGCAGCACTTTTGGTTTTGCTCCCATTTTGTATGAGATGGACTCAAAGATCTAAAACTTTTTCCACATACACAATATCACCATTTCCCTCAAATACTGTTCACAAACCAGTCTAAGTCTGTGATAGTGAGCACTTCTCCTTTACTGAGATAATCCATCCCACCTCACAGGTGTGCCATATCAAGATGTTGATTAGACACCATGATTAGTGCACAGGTGTGCCTTAGACTGCCCACAATAAAAGGCCACTCTGAAAGGTGCAGTTTTATCACACAGCACAATGCCACAGATGTCGCAAGATTTGAGGGAGTGTGCAATTGGCATGCTGACAGCAGGAATGTCAACCAGAGCTGTTGCTCGTGTATTGAATGTTCATTTCTCTACCATAAGCCGTATCCAAAGGCGTTTCAGAGAATTTGGCAGTACATCCAACCAGCCTCACAACCGCAGACCACGTGTAACCACACCAGCCCAGGACCTCCACATCCAGCATGTTCACCAAGATTGTCTGAGACCAGCCACTCAGACAGCTGCTGAAACAATCGGTTTGCATAACCAAAGAATTTCTGCACAAACTGTCAGAAACTGTCTCAGGAAAGCTCATCTGCATGCTCGTCGTCCTCATCGGGGTCTCGACCTGACTCCAGTTCGTCGTCGTAACCGACTTGAGTGGGCAAATGCTCACATTCGCTGGCGTTTGGCACGTTGGAGAGGTGTTCTCTTCATGGATGAATCCCAGTTCACACTGTCCAGGGCAGATGGCAGACAGCGTGTGTGGCGTCGTGTGGGTGAGCTGTTTTCTGATGTCAGTGTTGTGGATCGAGTGGCCCATGGTGGCGGTGGGGTTATGGTATGGGCAGGCGTCTGTTATGGACGAAGAACACAGGTGCATTTTATTGATGGCATTTTGAATGCACAGAGATACCGTGACGAGATCCTGAGGCCCATTGTTGTGCCATACATCCAAGAACATCACCTCATGTTACAGCAGGATAATGCACGGCCCCATGTTGCAAGGATCTGTACACAATTCTTGGAAGCTGAAAATGTCCCAGTTCTTGCATGGCCGGCATACTCACCGGACATGTCACCCATTGAGCATGTTTGGGATGCTCTGGACCGGCGTATACGACAGCGTGTACCAGTTCCTGCCAGTATCCAGCAACTTCGCACAGCCATTGAAGAGGAGTGGACCAACATTCCACAGGCCACAATTGACAACCTGATCAACTCTATGCGAAGGAGATGTGTTGCACTGCATGAGGCAAATGGTGGTCACACCAGATACTGACTGGTATCCCCCCCAGTAAAACAAAACTGCACCTTTCAGAGTGGCCTTTTATTGTGGACAGTCTAAGGCACACCTGTGCACTAATCATGGTGTCAAATCAGCATCTTAGTATGGCACACCTGTGAGGTGGGATGGATTATCTCAGCAAAGGAGAAGTGCTCACTATCACAGATTTAGACTGGTTTGTGAACAGTATTTGAGGGAAATGGTGATATTGTGTATGTGGAAAAAGTTTTAGATCTTTGAGTTCATCTCATACAAAATGGGAGCAAAACCAAAAGTGTTGCATTTATATTTTTGTTGAGTGTATATATATATATATATATATATATATCACCCCTTGTACAGAGATGGAACTGCATTTATGTAGCACTTTTCCATCTGCATCAGACACTCAAAGTGCTTTACAAATAATGCCTCACATTCACCCCGATGTGAGGGTGCTGCCATACAAGGTGCTCACTACACATCGGGTGCAACCAGGGGTTTAAAGACCTTGCCCAAGGGCCCTTACTGATTTTCCGATCAGGCTGGGATTTGAACAGAGGGTCCCCTCGTCTCAAGCCCAACGCTTAACCACTAGACCATCACCTCCCCCATTTACCAGACTGTCAACATGGAGATCGAAGATATGGGGAGCAGCAAGATTTGGCACTTATGTGTTGGCTTAATTTCTCAGCACCTGAAGGCTGGGCTTAGTTCTGACAATGTGGGCTTCCATTAATGCCTGCAAAAAATAATCTGTCCAACAATTTATCATAATTAAGACTAGTTGTTGAGCTGTGGCTTAATGGCCACAGAAGTACACATGGAATAGCAAAATATAGTGTACTTTGCATAATTGTTTTTATTATTCCTCCCAGTCGAATCACATAATTAGTCAGATGAGTGCACAGGTTGCACAGTAACCATTAATCATCATCATCATGATGCACACTTCAGGTCATCACTTGGATTATGTGTTTTTATCAAACAGCGCAAGATATTTTTGGGGACTGAACAGATAAAAGAACAGAATGCCCACTTATATAGACCCTCATTACAGTGCAGCATTATCTTTTTTAAGTTCATTGATTATTCACAGGCAGCAGCACACAATAACCAAAAATCTGCATATTCTCTGCAACACCAGATGCACAAAAACACAAAGACAGACACCAAGACAAAAGCACAAAGACAACATAATAGCTCACATCACACAAAGAGGATCTATAATGACATGTTTTTAAGGGCGTGCACCAACAGAGGCGAGCGTTTACAGTACAGCGGTCCTTGGCAACAGCACAAAACCCTACCGTAGTTCATTATTCATGTCACTGAAGGTGACACTGCAGCACAAATACTTCAAAGCCAAACCAGAGGAAGCACTGCAGACCCTCAACCCTGCTGATCAGTTCACCACTTCGTCAGAGAGGCACACTTATTATTCTTGATGACAAATTTATCAGTCAGGTCTCTATCCCGATGCGTGCGAGCCTGAGATGGTCCTTTTCATGTGTTCTACCAGCAGTCCACCACCACACCAAGGTATGGTAACTTGAGTCAACTGGTACTGTGGAAACATGTTTTGCAAAGCAGATCCACACAATCATTTGATCCACATCAGTTCTTAGTAGTGAGAGGCATCTATACGCTAATACAGTCTGTGTGTTGACGCCGAGGCTTTCGCAAGTCCTGTTTCACTTCTATATGAAATTTGGCGCAGAACTTTACACCAGATTTAACCAATGCACACTTTGTTTTCAATGCAATCCCACCAGAACCCGAAAAGTTACAAGTGTTCAAAGAAAAATCCCTGCTGGATGGATCTCAATTCAATTTCAATTCAATTTATTTCATTTATATAGCGCCAATTCACAACAAAACTGGCTCAAGGTGCTTCACACAGTAAGGTCTAACCTTACCAACCCCCAGAGCAAGCACACAGGTGACAGTGGTAAGAAAAAAACTCCCTCTCATGATACTGAGGAAGAAACCTCAAGCAGACCAGACTCAAAGGGGTGACCCACTGCTTAGGCCATTCTACCAAAAAGGTTTACAATACAGAACACAACACAACAACAATTGATGAGAGTCCATGGAGGCATCCAGTCCACAGTCAGTGGGGGAGGTGGTGGGGTCATTGAGCAACTCTTTGGATCTGTTCCTACAGCAGAGTCCATCCCGCGTCCGCCACAGAAATCATTCAATCCAGCATATGGACTGAATGAATTTGTCACTTTGGTCGCCATTTGCTCTTGCTTGTGAGGAAAACAACAACTAAACATCTACAGAGCTGTATAACAAGATAGAGGGCAGGTTAGTCCGCTGCCACGTCGACTGAGCTAACATCACTAAAGAAGGCAAACTGAGACCCAGAATAATAATTTTTATTTTTATAGCACTTTGTAAAATATTCAAAGATTCTTTACAAAACACAATAAAACACATTTACAACATCAAATAAGACTGAAGGCAGATCTGAAAAGGTGTGTAGTCCAGTTTCAGGTGTGTCAGAGAGTACCAGACAGAGTGACTTGATGTTGAGGGGCATTCCTCTCTGTTTGGGTGGAAAATTGTCTTACACATGCCTACCACATAATCTACCATCCCTGGTTCTCAAGACCAGGCACCTAAATGGCTCTACTCTACTCTTCTATTTTTTTTTTTTTAATATTTAGTTATACCTTAGTATACACTTGTAGAGTTCTACCTTAGAATTAGAATGTATTATAGAAGACATACCTTACTGAATTTTCATGCACTTGCATCAGTTGTAAATTCAACTGGAAGAGCACTCTACCAGGAAGGAAGGTAAATGGAATTCTGATTTTTATCCTGGCCAGAGCTTTATGATGTCATAAGACAAGGATGTTAAAGAATGACATAAAAAGACAGTCAATCTATCAAAGTTAAAGATTATAAAGAACAAGGTGAAAGGGGGAAAATTTATCACAAGATCCGCAACACTTCCAAAGTTTCGAGACATATGGTGTCCAAAAATTCACGGTCCTGACTGCTCTTGAAGTTACATAAAGAATTTAGAGTGACAATTTTGCTCTATGTCCAGACTACAACTCCCAAGCAAACAGCCATGTTTGACTGATTCTGTTCAGAGGATTACCATGGCCAGAACATAACCCGAGAATTTCTTCATTCACAAATCTGCAAAATCGGTTTTCAGGAGATTATCACAGGGTGTTATTTGTCTTGAGGAAGGACAAGGTGCTGTAGACCACACTTCATGCCATGTGGGACTGTGGAGCTTAACAAGGCTGCATATTTTCTGTTTTTAGATAAACTACTCATAAAGATTATATTACAAACAAGAAGCTGAGAGTAGTTACTTCTGTAGTATAGCTTTTAAATATATATATGTCTTTTATATTTTAATGTCTTTTGATTCTACTAGCTAATGCTACCCAATGAGCCAGAAGATGTGAAGTGCTTAGCAATCTGATATTTCCTCTCAATGGGCCTCATGTATCAAAGCTGCGCACTTGTGGCGTAAATTTACGGTGTAAATTTGAAGTACACCAAAGTTGCCGTGACATGTATCAAGCAGTGCGCACCTGCCCATTTCAAGTGTACGCCTGACGTGACCTTGATAAATGCGGCAGGTGAAAACAATCGTAATTATAATAAACACGCCCATAAATAATTCAGACTCCGCTTCAGACACACACTCATTTTACGACATGGAAGCCAGGAAGACGGCAAAGAAAAAGAACTCCACCAATCACGACGTGTGCCAATAGAGCATCAAAAGCAGCCGTCGTATCCTTTTGTAGTATAATCTGTTGTGAAAGTGTAGGTACACGGACCCACAACAGGGGGCGTAATGAACGGACAATGGAGAAAGGTGAATAACAAGTTTTACTGTTGTGAAACGAGCACAACGAATACAACAATTAACAATTTGGGGTCGAATCCGCTGGTGTCGTGTGGGCAGGCTCGAAGGTAGGAGACGTCCGTCTCAGTCGAACCGGAACCACCCAGATCTCCTCTGCCACCGAACCCTGGAAATACTGGAACCGCCAAGTCCCGAATTCCCAGGTGGCCACTGCCTCCGCTCGTCGGATCCGGTACTGCTGGCGGGAGAGAGCAACAACACACAGGTGTGGATGCGACAGCACCCAGTAACGGAGAGGGGAAGAGCCGCCTCCACCTCTTGTCAATATATAACAGGAAGGTGAGTACTTATCCAAGCAATTTAGCTATCAGTAGTCAGCAGTCCTGAAAAGGTTTAACAAGTTTTAGCTGGTTATTCAGACTATGAATGCAGAGAACGTTACCTCAGTCTTAAGGCGATATCTCGGCACTGAGGTGGAGACGCCGTCCTGATGATATACCCCCGGGCTGAGTGGAGTCAGCTGTGTCCAGTAATGGGTGACAGCTGTCACCCTGACTGCTCTCGTACGGCGGCGGCGCCCTCTGGTGCCTGGAGCCCGCACTCCAGGCAGTGCGCCCTCTGGTGGTGGTGGGCCAGCAGTACCTCCTCTTCAGCGGCCCACACAACAGGACCCCCCCCTCAACGGGCGCCTCCTGGCGCACGACCGGGCTTGTCCGGATGGCGACGGTAGAAGTCGGCCAGGAGGGCCGGGTCCAGGATGAAGCCCTTCTTCACCCAGGAGCGTTCTTCGGGGCCGTACCCTCCCAGTCCACCAGGTACTGAAAACCCCGGCCCATTCGACGGACGTCGAGGAGCCGGCGCACGGTCCAAGCCGGTTCCCCGTCGATGATCCGGGCAGGAGGTGGTGCCGGACCCGGGGTGCAGAGGGGTGAGGTGTGATGGGGTTTTATCCGGGAGACATGGAAAACTGGATGAATCCGCAGCGAGGCCGGAAGCTGGAGCCTCACTGCGGCGGGATTGATGACTTTGAGGATTGTGAAGGGACCAATGTATCGTTCTTGGAGTTTGGGGGAGTCCACTTGAAGGGGAATGTCCTTGGTGGACAACCACACTTCCTGCCCAGGACGATACTTGGGGGCCGGGGCCCGCCGCCGGTCTGCATGTTTCTTCGCCCTCGTCTGGGCCTTCAACAAAGCAGAGCGGGCGGCACGCCACACCCGACGGCACTTCCGTAGGTGGGCCTGGACCGAGGGCACACCGACCTCTTCCTCAACCACCGGAAACAAGGGGGGCTGATACCCCAAGCACACCTCAAACGGGGAGAGGCCGGTGGCTGATGACACTTGGCTGTTGTGGGCGTACTCGATCCAGGCCAGGTGGGTACTCCAGGCCGTCGGGGTGCGCGGCTGTCACACAGCGAAGTGTCTGCTCCAGTTCCTGATTTGCCCGCTCTGCCTGCCCGTTGGTCTGGGGGTGGTACCCAGACGAGAGGCTGACCGTGGCCCCCAGTTCCCGGCAGAAGCTCCTCCAGACGTGCGAGGTGAACTGGGGACCGCGATCGGAGACGATGTCTGATGGTATTCCATGCAGACGGACGACGTGGTGGACCAGGAGAGCTTAGAACCGTGACAGAAGTCCAGCACTGCAGCCCTAGCCTCTGGTGGGACATATAGTCTGTTCTTTGGTCCGTGTCCGGGGTCTGGGTCACGGGTCAGGGCCTCCGGGACGGTCTTCTCCACGTCCCAGGTGAGGGCGGCCACGATAGCGGACTCCGGGATGATGGGATCCGGGGGATCCGACGGTTCCGTTTTGACTTCGTCTTCATGCACCCGGGACAATGCATCCGATCTTTGATTCTTGGTCCCGGGACGGTAGGTAATCCGGAAGTCAAAACGGCCAAAGAACAGTGACCAGCGGGCTTGCCTGGGGTTCAGCCGCTTGGCGGTCCTGATGTACTCCAGGTTCCGATGGTCAGTGAAAACCGTGAATGGCACGGCTGTTCCCTCCAACAGATGTCTCCACTCTTCGAGGGCCTCTTTCACAGCTAGGAGTTCCCGATTGCCGACGTCATAGTTCCGTTCAGCGGGGGTCAACCTGCGGGAAAAATAGGCACACGGGTGAAGGACCTTATCGGTCTTCCCGCTCTGGGAGAGCACCGCTCCTATCCCTGAGTCCGAGGCATCCACTTCAACCACTAACTGGCGGCTAGGATCGGGCTGCACCAGAACTGGTGCAGACGAAAAGCGCCGTTTCAACTCCTTGAACGCGGCTTCGCACCGATCCGACCAGGTGAAGGGGACTTTTGGAGAGGTCAGGGCTGTCAGGGGGCTAACTACCTGACTGTAGCCCTTAATGAACCTCCTGTAGAAATTAGCAAAGCCGAGGAACTGTTGCAGCTTCCTACGGCTTGTGGGTTGGGGCCAATCTCTCACCGCCGCAACCTTGGCCGGATCAGGGGCGACGGAGTTAGAGGAGATGATAAACCCCAGGAAGGACAAAGAAGTGCGGTGGAATTCACACTTCTCGCCCTTCACAAACAGGCGGTTCTCCAACAACCGCTGCAGGACCTGATGGACATGCCGGACATGAGTCTCAGGATCCGGGGAAAAGATGAGTATATCGTCTAGATACACGAAGACGAACCGGTGCAGGAAGTCCCGCAAGACATCGTTTACCAACGCTTGGAAAGTCGCGGGAGCATTAGTGAGACCGAACGGCATGACCAGGTACTCAAAATGACCTAAGGGGGTGTTAAATGCCGTCTTCCATTCGTCTCCCTTCCGGATCCGAACCAAATGATACGCATTCCTAAGATCCAGCTTGGTGAAGAATTTGGCTCCATGCAAGGGGGTGAACACCCTAATCCAACAAGGGCAACGGGTATCGGTTGCGAACCGTGATTTCGTTCAACCCCCTGTAATCAATGCATGGACGAAGCCCGCCATCTTTTTTACCCACAAAAAAAAACCTGCACCCATCGGAGAGGTGGAATTCCGGATCAACCCGGCAGCTAATGAGTCCCGGATGTAGGTCTCCATTGATTCACGCTCCGGCCGTGAGAGGTTGTACAGCCTACTGGACGGGA
This sequence comes from Thalassophryne amazonica, assembly GCF_902500255.1. Classification (NCBI taxonomy): domain Eukaryota; kingdom Metazoa; phylum Chordata; class Actinopteri; order Batrachoidiformes; family Batrachoididae; genus Thalassophryne; species Thalassophryne amazonica. Next base: position 27,646 of record NW_022986482.1, read on the forward strand.
ACTCACTGCCTGGAACCAAATCAATGGCACAATCATACGGGCGGTGGGGAGGAAGCGTGAGAGCCAGATCCTTGCTGAACACGTCAGCGAGGTCATGGTACTCCGCCGGCACCGCCTTCAGATTGGGCGGGACTCGGACCTCCTCCTTAGCTTGGGAGCCGGGAGGAACCGAGGAACCTAGACACTCCCGATGGCAGGTTTCGCTCCACTGAACCACTACCCCGGACGGCCAATCGATCCGGGGATTGTGCTTTAGCATCCAGGGAAAACCCAAAACCACACGGGAGGTGGCCTGAGTCACAAAGAACTCGATCACCTCCCGGTGGTTACCTGACACCACCAGAGTTACTGGAGGTGTCTTATGCGTGATTGGTGGGAGTAGGGAGCCATCTAGCGCCCGAACCTGCACAGGCGAGGTAAGAGCCACCAGAGGGAGCCCTATCTCCCTGGCCCATCTACTGTCAAGCAGATTCCCCTCAGAGCCCGTGTCCACCAGTGCTGGGGCCTTCAGGGTTGAAGCCTCAAACAGGATCGTGACTGGGAGTCGTGTAGCAATGTGGGTGTGTCCCACGTGAATGTTTTGGCCCACCCCTGGCCCAGTCGCCACCAGGTGCTCTTTTAGGACCAATGACAGTCCGTTTACAAAGGCGGCGCGGAGGGCAGTGCTATTCCAGCCGGATCTCGCCGCCGCGATGCGGAAGGCGACTGCATAGGCAGCTGCGCTCCGACGCCCCTGTCTCATTGACAGTAGCGCGGTTGAAGCGGACTCTCCTCTGTTGGGATGGTCGAACACCGTTCTGAGCTCCCGTACAAACCCAACGTATGTATGAAGGAGCCGTGAGTTCTGCTCCCAGAGCGCTGTAGCCCAAGCGCGTGCCTCCCCGCGAAGCAGATTTATTACATAAGCTACTTTGCTAGCATCAGTCGCGTACATCACGGGACGCTGTGCGAAGACGAGCGAACACTGCATCAGAAAATCCGCGCACGTCTCCACACAGCCTCCGTACGGTTCTGGAGGGCTTATGTATGCTTCTAGGGACGGAGGAAGGGACCGTTGAACGACCAGTGGAACGTCACTTTCACGCGCAGGGTCCTCGGGAGGGTGAGCCGCAGCGGCGCCCGAAGGGCGCGCCTCCACTTGTGCGGCGAGAGCCTCCACCCTGCGGTTTAGGAGAACGTGCTGCTCGGTCATTAAATCGATCCGAGAGGTGAAAGCGGTGAGGATCCGCTGCAACTCACCGATTACCCCTCCCGAAGCCGCCGACGCGCCTTGGTCTTCCATTGGCCGTTCAACAGCCGGTTGACGCCCCTCGGGGTCCATGACGCTGGCCGAGATATCCTGTTGTGAAAGTGTAGGTACACGGACCCACAACAGGGGGTGTAATGAACGGACAATGGAGAAAGGTGAATAACAAGTTTTACTGTTGTGAAACGAGCACAACGAATACAACAATTAACAATTTGGGGTCGAATCCGCTGGTGTCGTGTGGGCAGGCTCGAAGGTAGGAGACGTCCGTCTCAGTCGAACCGGAACCACCCAGATCTCCTCTGCCACCGAACCCTGGAAATACTGGAACCGCCAAGTCCCGAATTCCCAGGTGGCCACTGCCTCCGCTCGTCGGATCCGGTACTGCTGGCGGGAGAGAGCAACAACACACAGGTGTGGATGCGACAGCACCCAGTAACGGAGAGGGGAAGAGCCGCCTCCACCTCTTGTCAATATATAACAGGAAGGTGAGTACTTATCCAAGCAATTTAGCTATCAGTAGTCAGCAGTCCTGAAAAGGTTTAACAAGTTTTAGCTGGTTATTCAGACTATGAATGCAGAGAACGTTACCTCAGTCTTAAGGCGATATCTCGGCACTGAGGTGGAGACGCCGTCCTGATGATATACCCCCGGGCTGAGTGGAGTCAGCTGTGTCCAGTAATGGGTGACAGCTGTCACCCTGACTGCTCTCGTACGGCGGCGGCGCCCTCTGGTGCCTGGAGCCCGCACTCCAGGCAGGGCGCCCTCTGGTGGTGGTGGGCCAGCAGTACCTCCTCTTCAGCGGCCCACACAACATAATCAAACAAGTGTTATTGGTCCCTGGTTTATTGCAGGAGTATTACGCGAAATCCGCGACGTAGTCAGCGTTATTTTTTACAATTATGATAGATGTTTTAAAGCTGTAAAACCCCTCACTATACACTTTATACACTTTTCTCAATCAGGCATGAACATTTTCTCACTCTTCTCTCGTGTGTAAACACTCTCAAAGTTCAAACCTTAGTAGAAAAATAAGACCAACCTGTTTTCAGGCCCAAACATTTGTTTGAGAAATAAAAATAGAATTTTTCCTATAAATAATTATGATGGCTTTTGGAACTAATGAATTTAATTTTAACAATCAACCTATGAGGTTGGACACATAAGAAATTATTAATAGTGACTGACTGGTATTTCACAGTTCCTCTGATCACGCCTCTTCGTCCTGGCGCCGCGCCTTTTTCCACTGAGTCAAACCTCGCTGCAGGTGTCTTTTTCCGAGTGAAGAACACAGTTATGAGTACAACCCCTGGCAAAAATTATGGAATCACCGGCCTCGGTGGATGTTCATTCAGTTGTTTAATTTTGTAGAAAAAAAGCAGATCACAGACATGACACAAAACTAAAGTAATTTCAAATGGCAACTTTCTGGCTTTAAGAAACACTATAAGAAATCAAGAAAAAAAAATAAAATTGTGGCAGTCAGTAACGGTTACTTTTTTAGACCAAGCAGAGGGAACAAATATGGAATCACTCAATTCTGAGGAATAAATTATGGAATCACCCTGTAAATTTTCATCCCCAAAACTAACACCTGCATCAAATCAGATCTGCTCGTTAGTCTGCATCTAAAAGGGAGTGATCACACCTTGGAGAGCTGTTGCACCAAGTGGACTGACATGAATCATGGCTCCAACACGAGAGATGTCAATTGAAACAAAGGAGAGGATTATCAAACTTTAAAAGAGAGTAAATCATCACGCAATGTTGCAAAAGATGTTGGTTGTTCACAGTCAGCTGTGTCTAAATTCTGGACCAAATACAAACAACATGGGAAGGTTGTTAAAGGCAAACATACTGGTAGACCAAGGAAGACATCAAAGCGTCAAGAAAGAAAACTTAAAGCAATATGTCTCAAAAATCGAAAATGCACAACAAACCAAATGAGGAACGAATGGGAGGAAACTGGAGTCAACGTCTGTGACCGAACTGTAAGAAACCGCCTAAAGGAAATGGGATTTACATACAGAAAAGCTAAACGAAAGCTATTATTAACACCTAAACAGAAAAAAACAAGTTTACAATGGGCTAAGGAAAAGCAATCGTGGACAGTAGATGACTGGATGAAAGTCATATTCAGTGATGAATCTTGAATCTGCATTGGGCAAGGTGATGATGCTGGAACTTTTGTTTGGTGCCGTTCCAATGAGATTTATAAAGATGACTGCCTGAAGAGAACATGTAAATTTCCACAGTCATTGATGATATGCAAATAGTCCGGATCTTAATCCAATTGAAAACTTTGGTGGAAGTTGAAGAAAATGGTCCATGACAAGGCTCCAACCTGCAAAGCTGATCTGGCATCAGTAATCAGAGAAAGTTCCAGCCAGATTGATGAAGAGTACTGTTTGTCACTCATTAAGTCCATGCCTCAGAGACTGCAAGCTGTTATAAAAGCCAGAGGTGGTGCAACAAAATACTAGTGATGTGTTGGAGCGTTCTTTTGTTTTTCATGATTCCATAATTTTTTCCTCAGAATTGAGTGATTCCATATTTTTTTCCCTCTGCTTGGTCTAAAAAAGTAACCGTTACTGACTGCCACAATTTTTTTCCCTGATTTCTTATAGTGTTTCTTAACCCCTTAACGCCCATCGTCGCATATATGCTACAATCTCTGACTCAAATATGCAACTTACCAAATTGACCTGTATTCCCGTTGTCGCAGATTTGCAACATACCATCATTATTATTATAACATTATAACATAAAGTCATTACTAGAATACCCAATATTACTATCTAGTTTTATTTATCATCTACTTAAAGGCAAAAACACACAAAAAACATTTTTTTATATACAGCTATATAAATTTGAGCGTTATGGGGTTAAAGCCAGAAAGTTGCCATTTGAAATGACTTTAGTTTTGTGTCATGTCTGTGATCTGCTTTTTTTCTACAAAATTAAACAACTGAATAAACATCCTCCGAGGCCGGTGATTCCATAATTTTTGCCAGGGGTTGTAGTTGTTGGTGCTCTTTTTTCTTCTGGGCGAGAAGATTCTTATAAACAGACACGCAGAACACAATGCACTGTAAAAAAAAAATAAAAAAAAAAAAGCATGCAAAATTGGACTAAAAAAATCCGCGAAACTGCGAGGCCGCGAAAGGTGAACCGCGTTATAGTGAGGGACCACTGTATTCTCTTTTCACATGTCAATAATTCTTGACATGTGGATATTTGCTTGCTCAATTAATAAGACATGCCTAATTTTTCAGATTTCTTTATTTTTAAAATGTATTTATATTATTTATTTTATGTTAAACGAATGGAGAAGACAAAACTTGATTGCAGCAGTGCGAAGGGAATGACAACACTACAGTTGTAATGATCAATTTCATTGACTAAAACGGTCACACCACATAAAGTTATGCTCAGCGCTGCTCTGGCTCCAGGCTCGAAGTCTGGAGAAAAAGGCGAGCAGTGCTTACTTTGCAGTCAGTGCTGTGGCCACAGATCGTGCTCGAGACCAAAAGCGGGATTTGTATTGATTATTATGTAGTATAATCAAGAAAGTGTTATTTATGTAACATATGCATTGATTTGTATAATGGCACTGTTTATCATGTTGATCATTTTCATCTTTATGTGGATTCCAGTGCTGGTTCATTTTGGTGTATAATTTACACCACCTCTCGACCTGGTGTATATTTTCAGCGCACCGTACGCCAACGACCACATTGATAAATGCCAAGTAGCGCAGCCATTTTGGCGTACACACCATATACGCTCAAATATCGCCGTACGCAACGTTGATACATAAGGCCCAATGACTCTGACTTTCAGTTAAATGTCTGACCTCTGACAGACCTTGCTAAGGAAATTCTGGTGTCCAGCTAAGTGAGTTGTGCACTTGATCCACATCTGGTTGAGAATCAAATTTGCGGACCTTGACCTTTGTAAAAATGAACTCTTTAAGAGCAGTTTCAGGGTCAACCTTCAATGACACACTGAGTTTGGTAGAACTCAGCAAAAGCAATTGGGAGGAGCAGCCAACAAACAAACAGACAGTTAGATATGAACTTGACCCCAATGACTGACCTTAGCAAATTTCACCTTGCTGAGCAGTTCTGGAACATACCTCCATGTGTGCAAAATTTGATGCAAATCAGAGTGAAACACCTAAGTTTAACTCATTGACTCCAATCATTGACCTCTGGCAAATTTGCCCTCGCCTGGGCAATTCAAGATCCAAACACCATGAGTGCCACATTTTATGCAAATCAGAGTGTCATATTTTGACCTTTCACCCCCAATGACCTTGACCTTTGCCAATCCAAGCAATCTAAGGGAAATTCTGGGATCAACCTTCAAGCATAGACCAAGTTTGATGTTAACTGTCCATAGGACCTAATGAGGTGTTGGGGAACAAACAAACAAATTATAGTATAATTATAGCTTTTTCTATTCCAAGTTTTAAACTCAAGTTGAATTTGCTTTTACATAATCTTTTATGTCTTTAAATTATATAATTGTCATTTTCTATGTTTGTTGTGCATTTTAACTGCCTTTGTTCCAGAATAGCGGCAATTTAAAAAAATCTTAATAGAGCTGCAATTAAATTATTTTTATAACTACTTAATCAATTATTTTTCCGAGTAGTTGTTAGACCCATAAAACGTACGAAAAATGTTAATGTTTTCCAGAGGCCAAGATGATAGGTCAGATAGGAGTAAAGATACTGGTAAACTAAACCAGAAAGTAGTCAAATTGAGAAGCTGAAATCAGAAAATTTGGCTCTTGAAAACAAAAAATACTCAAAACAATTATCAAAGATAGTTGTTAATTTAATAGCTGATTAACCATTGCACATGTAATTTATAACAGTAAAAAGAAAAAAAAAATCTGATGTCGATCCAAATAAAAAACAAAATTTAATTAAACTGTAGTCTGACATATTGTTTATTGATTTTAACAAATTAACACAACAGATAAACTGACATTAAATGAACACAGATATTTCTCTGCCACGACTGAAAAAAAACTGACCCACAATCTAGACTATAAATACTATAATATGCTATAAAGAAGCTGCAAGTCAATCTTTCATCAATGTCCAAATCTGGCTAGTTAGAAAAGTGTCAGCAATTGTGAATCACAATATTTATACATTTCAGTATTATGAGCTGCATCATGCAGTAGGTCTAATTTAATTACTGTTTGATGAATAAGAAAACATTTGGGTGTTTTTCAAGCCTGTGAGCAGAAACTTAAGAAGACGTTCCAGCTCCTTAAAGAGGTCAAACCTTCTGGAGAAGTAACATTAGTGTTTGTGGTTAGTTCATGCCATCAGTGTGCAGATGTGTGTTTGTGGGTTGTGACATTCACAAAAAACACTTGCAAAGCTGTGTGGAACATTTGATTTGGAAGATTTGATGAATGATCACTTATGTTGCAGAGCAGCTTTTATTATAAATGATTGACGAGGGTGACTAATCAACCTCCCGTCTGTTTTTCTGCTAGATATCTCAAAAAGTAATTCCCAGAGTGTGTTGCATCCCCATTCACAGCTTAATGTTGGAGAGGACTGTCAAACAGGAAAAAAGATTAAGTCCAGGCCCCGGTTCATCATGAAGCTCTATAACTGGAGATGCAACAGACAAAAGTTGCACTATGCACAGTTTCTCCAGCCACAGAAGCCTACAACTCCTTCAGAGTTGTCTGGGTGTCTTGGTGGCTTCTCTTAGAAGTCTCCTTTCAGCAAGGTCACTCAATTTTTGACAACTGCCTACTTGACACAGATTTATCCATCCTCTTGTCTTAAAAAAAAAGGTAGAAGAAAAAAAAACTGTTGTTGTATTTAGAATAAACTGCCCCCATCCCAACTTTTTTTAGAATGTGTTGCAGGCCTTAAATACAGGAATGCATGTATATTAACAAATGATGACCACACAGAACATGAAATACCTTTGGTTCATACTGTCTGCAATAAAATAGAAGTCAAAGTAAATGTAAGGATCACTGAGTTTTGCTATGTATATTATAATAGGCAAGTGACCTCTGTGTGCGTGTACGCGAGTATGGCTTTGATCATGCAAAAACCGAGGACAGCTGACATTTGCCGTTTGGCATGCTTATGTACTTTGGGTCAAGAATGAACGCTGTGAAAACAGAAAGTTGATAGGACAGATATTTTTGGAGAAATTTGCAATTTTAGCTAACCAATGAACAATGGATACTGTGCTGCAATGCACCATGTGAGTTCGGGGTTTTGAGGTTTTAAATGTTAATGTGGATTATGTTAGTTTAACAGTGTTGTTAGTGTTACTTAATTATTGTTTTTTGTAGCTCAATTGGTTTAGTTAGTTTAGATAAGTCTCATGTTGCTATTACCATGAGTGAGTTAAATCTCATGTTGGTACCATGAGTGAAATGTTTAGTGGTTTTAATGTCTTCAGCCACTGTCTGTTTGTCAAATTAAAACCACCTGCTTACAGCAGCTGTGCGTGCATGTTGCTAACTACTCATGCTATTCCAGCAGGGAGCAGTAAGCCATCTTTATATTAAAAGCATGAGTGTGGTGAGTGATTTTAAGTTCAATGTAAGTACATAATATAATATGCTAAAAATACATGAATGACACAAGAAAATAAACACTTACTTCCATTGTGGTCCATTTAAAAATCAAATGACAAAATAGAAATTAAATAATAATAGTGTATATGATATGACAACAAAAACCTAAACAATTTTTAAATACATTAAAAAAGTAAATTAGCATTTTAAATTACATAATTAACAGGAAATAAAAGGGTTGAGTTCTTCTAAAAATTGTTGAGGTCTAAGGTTCTAAACACATTCTGGACTTACACACCATTCCAACTCGTTATCCAAGATTTGCTAAATTTATTACCACCCTTACCACAAAAATGACAGCTTCCTTTTTTATAAACACTACCCAATCTAGAGCCTGTGGATCCCCGCGGGCAACACGCCAGTTTTACTTATTTTGCAGTTTCCTCATCTTTCAAAACTTTTTTTGATTTGTAATTATAAATCAGCAGTCAGAAAATCAGAGTTTGTCAAACAAAAATGCTCATCGATTATTATTCTGTTAATCTATATCAGGGGTGGACAAGTTCGGTCCTCAAGAGCCACATTCCTGACACTCTTAGTTGTCTCCCTGCTCCAACACACCTGAATCCAATGAAAGGCTCATTAAAAGTCTGCTAACGAGTCTTTCATTGGATTCAGGTGTGTTGGAGCAGGGAGACAACTAAGAGTGTCAGGAATGTGGCTCTCGAGGACCGAACTTGGCCACCCCTGATCTATATATTAAAAGCCAAGTGGCCTGTGTACATCTATGCATGTGTGTGTATGGCTTCAATCACGGACAAACTGGGGAGAGTTGACATTTGCCGTAGTTTTCAGTCAAGGATGAACTTCACCAAAACAGAATGTTGACAAGTCTAATATTTTCGGAAAAATTACAGATATTGTGTAACAACAGTGAACAATGGATGTTGATAATTACATTCTGGACTCACACGCCATTCTAAATCATTATAGAAACTTTGCATAATTTATTACCACCCTTGAAAAATGTCAGCAACCTATTTTCTAAACATTACCCAATCTAGAGACTGTGGATCCCCAGTAAGTCCAGTAAATCTTTCCGGTTTTGTTATGTTAGTTGAAGATTCCCAAATCTGGGTCCAGGTGGTGGATCTCGCTGATGTTTGATGTCTGAGGTAGACTGAAACTCGACCTGCATCAGTCATGGGAGACGATCCCAGCAGTGGTACTTTCCGACAGAGAGGCGAACAAAACAGTTTACACTCACAGAACCTTCTTTCCCTCCTCAGGGCAGGGAGAGGGTTCCAACATTTATCATACGAATCACAGCATGTCAAAAACCCTGTGCCTCTCTCTGGCTTTGAAGTCATGCACGAGATCCTGCAGGACGGTGGAGAAATCACATCCAACCTGATGTCTGGCAACTGATGGAAATTACGATACGGGATGCATGAAAACAACAAGCCAGTGAACGCACCATTCAGCTAATACTACAGCAACACAATCTAAAAGTAAATATAATCTTAGTTTGGGCTGATCTGGTAGCAGGCAACAACAGATGCATTTTCACAAGTTATTCAACTTTGTCTGCTCAGTTTAAACCCAAACCAAACTCGGATCTTCACTTGTTAAAATTGACCTGCATTGATACAGTATAGCCCAAAAACGACACGCATGTCTCTTCACGTTTTCCAGTGCAGTTGGAAGAGTCAGGTCAAGTCTGGGAGCATGTCCTGTTGCTGTGCCACACCCACAACACCACGGAACCACCTTGGGTCCTGGATGGCAACCACCCGGGCAGACAACTGGTCCATTCCCACATCTCTAAAATAACCATCTATCTGCCACAGCCAGGTGAAACGTGGGCCTTCTCCAGCTACTGGAGTGCTCAGCACTGAGGCACCAGCATGCTGGATTGTGCACAGAGAAACGGGCCATACGGCCAAAGTAAGTGACTCTCCTCATCTTAGTCTCTCTTACTAACTGCTCATTTGATGCAAAGTCATTCCAGTGACACCCAAGGATTCTCCAAAGACTCCAAGTACCAAAGACATCCCACACTGTCCAGTGCTTGCATGGACTATGTGTTTGCGTTGGGTTGTGGAAGCCAGTGACTTGGGTGCTTTTGTTGGCAAGGAAAGGTTTACTGACCTCGACTTTGTTAACAATGCTCTGATCTTTGCAGAACAAATGGATGCCCTGATTGCAGCACTTGAGAAGCTGAGTGAGGAATCGGTGTCTTGGTTTGAGATTGTCCTGGATCAAGACTAAGATTCAGGCTTTTAATGGCTTCCTGAACTCAGCCATCAGAAGTGTATCTGTATATGGTGAAAGTGTTAAACTTGTAAGAACATTTGCTTACCTCAGCAGTGACATACACGTCTCTGGGTCCTCGGACTTAGAGATCGAGAGGCACCTGGGAAGAGCTCATGGAGTCATGAGGTTGTTGTACAGAGGTATTTGGTGATGCCGATATCTTTGGAAGACTGAAGAAAAAACAAAAGGATTCATGTACACAGTCTACTGGTTGCCAGTGCAGGTTAACAAATTTGAGAACTCTCATTTTTGGGAAATGGAGAATCATATCTATATTGCTTATTGCAACAGAAGGCTAAGGAGCATGAATCCCGTCACAAAAGAAGCGAAAACGGTGGGGGAGGGGGGGCATCAAGAGTAATGGCATAATGCAATCTCCAACCTGACCACAAGATGACACTAAATCCTACACATTGTAGCTTTAAAAACAAATGTGCATCAGTAGGGCAGCAGTGAATATCTCCACCACAATAGTCGTGTGATCACCAGCTTTTGTCTATTTGTTAGAAATAACACTTTTTCAACTTTAATCCCAAGACTCTGAGTCCTCAGCTCACCTTTGACAACTGAGTAGTATTAGAGAAATTTCATTTTCCAGAAAAAACTTCAGAAAAATAAAACATTTAGTTACTAATAAGACATCAGTTTTAAATGAAGTCTAAACCACGTCATTCCAAACCTAAATTTATATAGTGTAGTTATAAATGCAATCACATATTCTATGACTACTTACAATACAGTTACAGATTACAAAATAGATACAGTATTCACAGCACTTCACTTTGTCCACATTTTGTTGTTAGAGCCTTATTCCCAAATGGAGTAAATTCACTTTTTCCCCTCAAAATTATACTCACAACACCCCATAATGATAACATGAAAAAAGATTTTTTTTTTTAACTTTTCAAGTTTATTACCTCCGCCAACAAAGTTGTTTGTGAACAACCTGGAGCCCACCATTTTTCATGTATCATTACAAAATTTTTACTTAAGATTCATATCCTGAGAGACAAAAAGTGATTCAATTTTCAAGGTCATAGGTCAAATTCAAGAAAAATCTTGGAAATTTGGAAAATCCCTATATTTAACATTGAGTGAATTTTTTTAATTCATACTCCTGTCAAAAAAGATAAAATTTCTTTCATATCTGTGAGCATTATGTAGAATGGTATCCTTTATTGACTGACAATGGTTGATCCAGATTACAGATTTTGTCTGTAATTAAGAAAAAATAAATAAATTAAAAATTGTACTATAATTGCCACCATGAAACCTAGTGGAATGATTAACCTTACCATTAGTCCAACCAGGGTTCTAGCTAGCGTAAACTTGCGTTACGGCCCGTTACGTTATAATTTTTGACCGTTACGATTTTCAATACAGCATCTGTAATCAACCGTTTCTGCAGCAGGACTCCAGTTTGAAGCGTGAATCGAAGCATTGGCTCGTGGCTCTTTGATTCGCTGCTCTTCAGAAGCGGTAAGTCCGCTTCTTAACCCCTCTGAAAACCATTAAAATATC